>NC_091746.1:24261977-24439477 GCF_043380555.1 Nothobranchius furzeri
CGTTTTATTACAATGATCCAACGTTTGCGGCGTTCCGGATCTTGGGGAATCCTGTAGATGGCTCATTCCTTATGTCGTCCGCGTCTGTTCTGCATTCTGGAGCACAACAGGAATCTACCATATTTCCCGTTTGAGTTTTCTGACAATAACAAATAGCCCAGCTGTGGGCTTCTGCCTGCCAAGATGGCCTCGTTTCGATTTGAGCTGTTTCATGCCGGGAGAAGTGACGTCAACTCCCGGAGCTCTATTGGCATTTTATGACATGTTTGGTTTACTCAAGCTAGTTTTCATCTACCAGAAAAAAGTTTTTTATTCATTTTACTTTTTTAAAAAGCAAAACTGCAACAGCCTGACATTCTTTAGCAATCTCTTCTTTCCCTCCTATAAGATAAAGTGCTGAGAAAGGGTGTTTGCCCCTGACAGATTCCTTCTGTTTTTGCTTTTTTGTCTTTTAAATCAATCAGATCATCAAACACACCCCAGTTTCAGACAAAGATTACCCGAGTGAACAAACTGTTGACTTATCAAGGCTTAAATCAATCCAAACCAGTCTGGTTGTGGCTGGAAAAAAGTAACTGACTCCATAGTTAAATCTTAAATTAACAATGATTCATCATATCTGAAGCTGAGTTCAGTTCAACAGCAAAACCTGATGCCTTCCAGAAAGAAGAAATCATTTCACTAGAACCTGTATGACAGCAGCTCAAAGGTCTCAAAAAGCAAAACATCACATTTATAGATACATTAGTATAAGTATTAGTATTAGTAATACAGGACGGTCGGTACAACACCCATTTATGAAGTTCTTTGCACTAAACCCCTCTCACATGATGCACTTTAGCTGTTTTTTTTCATGACATTTTAGTACCTTCCAGAATGAGTCATTTCAGGGCTCTGTTGGAGCTGGCCACGCCCATCCATCCCCCACTCAGACTGCTAAAAGCTGAGAAGCTCTGACACCCGGGAGGGGTTTGGAGTTGAGCTGCGGCCTCTCCAGCAGCAGATCTCTTTGATGGATCTTTTCTAATTTCTCCATTTGTGACATCACAAATGGAGACTTTTGGAAGAGCTCATTTTAGGCACATAATCCCTACAACTAAACACTGACAGGAAACGGGTTTTATTGCATGTGGAGTGTTTATAGAGGCAGTAGAGACCCACATGGCAGCACAAAATAATTCAAAGATGAGATTTGTTCACAAAGTCCTCTTAAGGAATACAAGAACCCAGAACAACGTTTAAAGCCGTCGACCGGGTTGGTTTGGATAGCTTTGTCGCTCACTTAGCAAATGAAACCATCTCTAGAAAAATGCATTTTGTATTTGCTCAGCTTTAAGTGAAATGTGTTTGATGATGTCACACTTTAAATCTGACCAAAAGCAAAAAACAAAATAACTTTTTAACAGTGTGATAATCTTCCATCCAAAGATGCAGCAGTCAACTTCCTGTTTTTCTGTCTTCCTTCCTTCCCGCCTTTTTTCGTCCATAACACAAACGGCCTGAGCATCAGCAGCGATGAATGACATTAAATGTTAATTTATCAGAAAGGAAAGCCTCTCTGCTACAGTGACCCCCTCAGATGGGACTCAAACGGCACACACAGCCGAACATACAAGTGCATCAAAAATGAAATAATACCGTGCAAAGGGCTTAGAGGATAATCCAAGCGAGTGGAGTGTACTACATGGCCACAGGCCTTTAATTCCCTCTTCTTTTTCCAAAAGGACAAACTGTAGGCTGGGTCAGAGGATGGATGTGAATGTAAAATCAGCTTCTTTTGACCTTCTTCTGTTTTTTATCCTTTACATTGGTGAAATTTGTGTTTTCCAAATTCAGAAGGGATCAGTGTGTAATCTGCACCATCCATCTCCAACCTCTGGATATCTGTTGATTGGTTGTTTTGATGCTGATGTAAAAATCCTGCCGTGACACTTTGAGTTAGAGCTGTTGTCAGGTCATCGGAGTCCTGAGACCCTGTGGGGATGTGATCGTGATATAGAGAAGCAGCTATTCTGACAGCTAACACACCATGATCTCCTGCACACACACACACACACACACACACACACACACACACACACACACGGGCTTAATGAAGTTGCTATGGCCCTGGTTAAAGGCTATTTGGTGCATGCTTTTCACTCCGAGCTGAATTCAAAACGGTTATGCCACAGTTGGCAAACAACCAAGCCCGAGGGCCAGTGAGCGCCTCGTGCACTCACGGCATCTTCCAGTTCGGGATTTGTGAGGCATTAAATTTTTGTGGCTTTTGCAGACATCATGCAGGTTTCGGTTTACATCAAGATTGAGCTCTCACAGAGCCGCGGGGCGCGCTGAGAGCTAAAATAGATCCAGGATGACCATCTACATCAAAGTTGGGCTTGTCTTTATAATAATAATCCAGTGCAATCCACTGAGATTACAGAATGGCTTTAGAGAGTGTGTTTACTAGCAGACAGTGACTTTTCAAGCTGCAGTTTAATACTGCAATATAGTAAAGAAAAAGAAAAATCTTATTTTTCTGTTGAATTGCAGACACCAAAAGCCATTTTCTATTATTTTTTGTCCAGAATAATTTTTGCACTCAACCTGAAGCCATGAAAATGTAAATATTTCTGCAAAAGAAGTAGCATTCCTGCAGAGAATGCACGTGGTGTTGCTTGCAACACAAAAAGTCTGCTCGTTATTCTGTGGTCTGGGAAAAGTCTGGTATTTGCACGTTATCCTCCATCATGTGCACCAGAAGTTGTTCCCACATGGAGGATCTCCTGCTGAGGGAAGCATCCGTTCTTCCACTTTACGTCCCACGATGATCGAGCCGTGTCATTGGCTGAGGTTTTTAGACAAACGCAAGAGAACCACTTTCATAATTTCTTCTAATCGCCACAATATATTTCTATGTTGGAATGTTGTTAAGAGGCATGAAAAAATGTTTTGGGCTCATTTATTTTCCAAATTTGCCAAAACAGATTTAATCCTAATGTAACTGCTTCAGGGGCGGCGTTAGGCCCGGCTACTTGGGCTGAAGCCCCGGATCTTTCATGGAAAGCCCCGGATCTAAATCGCGGAAGTAACATGCAGTACCAAAGTCCAACAGAGAGGGCGCAGCTGGCAGTAGTTTGTATACAGCCTGCCTGAGCCTCCACCACTGAAGAAGAAGCTCTTCAGTAGCCGGCTTCTTCTACACTCTGCCTGAAACGCATGAGTGAAGATGGACATAAGGACGTTTTTTTAGACCAAAAGTACAACGACAGAACCCCAGCTTTGATGAGACTGGTGTTGACTCAGGTTTGTGAGTCTTATTTGAAAATATTTGTTGTGCTGTTGGTTTGCCTAAAGTTAGCTTACTATCAGGTAAAGTTGTTGGAGAAAGAAAGGGAATATTTACTATCATCTCACACTAAACACTAACAGGAACAATACTCTGCCCTGAATATGCTTAATATGTAGCTTCAGATTTAAAATTATGTGGTACAAGACATATATATATATGATGTTGACTAGTGCGTGTCACGTGTGTGCGCGCATGCGTGTGCGCGTGTGTGTGCGCGCGTGTGTTAAGCCCCGGATCTTCTTCAGTCCTAAATCCGCCCCTAAACTGCTTTGAGGGGCGGAGCTTAAACGGTACTAGAAACCACCTACAGGGGGTGAATGCTTTGTTTTTGCTCCAGAACAACCGCCAGTCCTCCACTCCACCAATGACGCTCTACACGCATGACACAAGGAACCCACAGACTAACGCCCAAACCCAGTATAGAAGCGTTACTGGATTCTGTGGGAAGAAGCAGGTTCACCCAGAGATCCTCACAACTAAAGCGTGTTGAAAAAAGCTCTTAGATCTGCAATCCAAAACAGAGATTTTCTTACTATGAGGCAGCTGTCTCAACTACAACATGAGCATATCCCACTGTAACGCCTGTGTTTACCTGATAGGGCAGTAATGACTAGCCTGAGAGGGGGCCTGCCACTCTATGGGGGGCTGTTTGTATTCCTCTTGTAATTTCAGCCTCAAATTGCAAAGTCAGGCTGATATTTCACCTTGAGGAATTTGTCCTTTAGCATCTGAGAACTCGGTACGACTCAGCACTTTTTCCCCCGGACTCCAGAAATCATTATCAGCCACGTCTGGGTGTTTAAGCAGCAGCCAAGCTGGCTCTTTGATTTTTCCGCCTCCACTTCGACGTCCATAACTCCCACCGATCTTCCCGGGATGGAGCAGACTCACGGTAAGAGTCACCGTGAGTCTTCGCCTAATGAAAGCGATTCTGTTTAGCTGCAGCATCACCCCAGATATTTCTATAATTTTTATTTATCACAGATTTTTTTTAACATTCATCCTGAGAAGCAGAAAAACAGTGAAAGTTAAATAAGAGAATTCTGCTGTGATCCCCTAAAGACTTGGGCTACAAAATGCTGTTAATTGATAAAGTTTGTTGGTTTTCTGTGTCGTGTGAGCGCCATGGGGGTGCAGAGCGGGGTCACAAACACACACCTACCATTCATGCCGTTATAGATGCTCCGATGATGTGGTGAAAGCTCATCTCCAGCTGGCCTCCTCTGGCCCTCTCTCACAGGGCTGCTGAACTTCCCATGGTCAGGACTCACGCTGTACTGGTGCCGGTGAGTTTCCAGACTGCCCCCCAGGACCTTGCAGCCCTTTTCGTGGTGCTCACCGAGCCCTAAATGTGCATGCCGGAGCTCCGGACTCCCGCAGCCCGTGCTGCTAATACTGCTCCTCTGGTACTTCTGATAGAGCTCCCCGCTGCCCCCTTGGCTCAGGTAGTGCTGCCTTTGGCCCAGGACCAGATCAGAACTGTGGTGCTTGGGGTGCTGTTCCGGACTGCGGTGGCCGATGTTGCGTCCATATTTCTCTGGGCTCAGCCCCCGCATGACCCTGCTGTGGTCAGGAATGGATATGGAGCCACAGCGGGGACGGCACAGCTGGGGCAGTGTGTACGGATACTCCAGGCTTGTGCTTCGGTGGCGTCCAGCCGGGAGCTCAGGACTGGACACGTCCCTGTCTCCTCCACCTCCTCCTCCCATTCCACTGATGCTGCTACACCTAGGTTTGTGCACCAGTTCGGGACTGCCCTTCTCCACGCTGCTACCAATAACAACCCCTCCTGCAGCCAGGTGAGCCTGCTTAGGGTGGGGGTGGTCAGAGCTGTCTGCACTGCCAGCACTGGAGGTGCTGCTCCCGTCCCCCACGTCTCTCATCAGCAGCCCCTGTCCTGGCACCAGCAGCAAACTATTCTGGCTGTCCATTGAGTTGTGACACCCTTCCATCCCTACACCCCCTCCGCCTCCACTCCCCCCTGTGCCTCCTCCACCCTTCTCTTCATCCAGCAGCAGGCAGAGCTCCTTCAGCTCCAGATTCTCCCGCACCACCTCCTCCTGTCGTAGCTCCAGCTCCTTGAGTTTCTGCAGGTACAGGGTCACCTCTTTGCGCATGACGCTGGCGCTGTAACGGCCAAGACGCTGCCACTCCCTGGAGACACGCTTTCCTTTCTGACGGTCGTCATCTAAGAAGCAGCACAAGTCCCGCAGCTCCCGATTGTCCTCTTGCAGCTTCTGATTGATGTCCTGAGAGGGAAAAAAAGAAGAAAGGGGTTAAAACGGGCTATGAGCTGAAATTACTCGAAACAAGAGGTTACTAAAGCATGTTTCATCTCACTCAAATGCTGCATCATGCAATCATGTTGACACAGAATCCCAACCCTCTCAGTTTTTTACACAAAACTGCAGAAATAAGGCAAAGTTAGGCAACAGAAACAAGTTAGCGACATTAAGCATCCCTTTATCAACACCAAAAGAACTCCTTCTTTCCTCCCTGCAACAGTTTAACTCTCCCCTAATTCCTCCCTCTCCCTGTCAAACCCCGCAGCTCTTTTCAGTGTAATTAGGCCGCTCAGAGAGGTGGAGGTGACGAGGTCTCTGAGCGCGGGCGAGTGATCCCAGTGTGCTGCTGAGGCTACCTCAGGCAGGTCTCAGCTTTAACTGTGAACACATGTGGACGTGGTGCCACGTTAATAACAACAGCAGGGGTGACTGAAAAGGAGAAAGCTGCAGCTTCACATCAAATGCTTACTGATTGAATCTAATCTCACATTTATGCCAATGAGCAGCGTAGCGGGGGTGTGGCTACCAGCACATCTTTAGTTTAGAGCTCTTTACAACCGTACAGAGGTTATTTTGATAAACACACCAGAAAGACACAACTTGTTGATTTTGCTCACAGATGGAAACATCTGCTTGTGAATTCATCTCAGAGCCCAAAAAGTTGAAAGCCTTGCAGATTTGATGTTTCTTTTCACCTGGGCCTACGCAGGCACCCAAACTTCTGCAGTGTCTTATCTCACATCCTGCCTGCTCGCTTCATTTCAGAACCTCTTGTGGTGCGCGCGCGCTCAGGTGCACTCCAAACCTATGATCTCATCGTTTACCGACGCGCGCCCCCTCACCTTCAGCCCCCTGATCTCGTTTAGGTGCAGCTGGAGGCTGCGGTTGACCTCTCGGATGAGATTCCCGTGGTCCAGGATCACGCTCATCTTGTCGGCCTCGGACCGCCTCAGCCGGCGCACCAGGTCCTCTTTGGTCCACCTGAGCAGCTCCTCGTCCGCGATGCCGGATATGTCCTCGGCTGGACTTTCGGTCTTCGCTATGGACAGCTGGAGCTGGGGCTGTGGCGGCGGAGTTGCCTTCTCCATTGGCACAGCGCCTCCGGCAGCGAGTAACGGCAGGAAATACTTGGAGGTGCGTTACCGGGCGCTGCTCGCATCCGCTCCCTACCGACTGAAGGGTGGAAAACCGCTATCGCTTGGAAATCAGTGGCATAGTTTGGCCTCTTTGCTGCTCCCCCCACTCTCTCCCAGAGCAACAGCTGACGATGCCGGGGTGAGTGCAACACAGGCAGACCGGAAGATGCTGGACTCTGCTCACTGCATCATCCTCAGAGCACGAGAGGCTGAGTGCTGCCGGGTGCAAGGTGTGGTCCTGGTCCAGACTCTGAATCCAAATCCAAGTGTGGGGTCCTCCAGCAGAAGCACAGCTGGCGCTTAGAGGAGAAGCAGAGAGGAGATTCTTCTGGGCTCAAACAGAAACACACCGAGAGGAAGCAGCACTCCCGCTCTCTCCTCCTCTCTGCCTGCTCTCTCCCTCCAGAGGTTTGCCTCCCAATAAGCAAAGAGCTCTGTCACAGCGCCACCCAACGTTATGTTTCATTCCCACGAATCCATTGTGAATATTGGAATATTTTCTGGGAAATAAAACAATAAAGAAAATGTCATGGACTGCCAAGATGTGTCAGCCTATTCCAACTAGTCTTACTCAGCTGCAAAATAAAATTAATTCTACACTTAATAATATTTGTCTAAATCAAAAGTTGTCCAACTTGCCCACATTTCACAGGCTTGTCTTTGTAGGACACTCTGACGTCAGCACCACGGACAGCGAAAATCAAGTTAAAAATGGAAAATAACTGGGATCAACGTTCACTAATGGCTGTTGGAATTTGACATTTACAACTGAATTTTTCTGAATCCAAACTACTGACACGTGTCCTGATAAAGGCTTTGCAGAGTGTATTTTCTTTTGAAATCTCAAGTTTATTTTTAAATCCAGGCTACGGTTTATGTTGTGAATTTTTACAGTTTTGCTGATTTTAAATTTACATGTTTTGCACATGAAAAGCCCATTTAGACTCCTCTGTGTATAAATACGCTTTATGAAAAAGACATGATTAGCTTGCCTGTATTGGCAAGCAGTCTCTGTCCACTTTCAACACCATAAAGTCCCAAATTATGATAATAATATTATTATTAGTAGTAGCATTTGTATTATTATTATTATTATTATTATTATTATTATTATTATTATTATTATTATCATTAAGAGCCATCAAAGACACCCTGTAACTTTTTGAGACAAGGCCTATTTCTACTTTTATTGCAGGTATTTACAACAAGCCAATTACCACCGTCAGCAAATAAACAAGCAGATAAAAATAAACAAAGATTAAACCAGACTTATTATCAGGCCAACTGTACAAAACTGTTCACAGAGACGATGAAAACCCCTGGCTGAATATTTTATGCTCCCTTGCCGTTTACAACACAATAAACTCTATTTCCCAGAGGTCCGCGCTCACCTAGTTCCGCCTGACGTTCACTGTACGCTTGCGTCACGTGACGCAAGGCGGAGCCAATGGGAAAGTCCTGAACTCGTAGTAACACGTCACTCTAGTAAAGTGAAAAGCCGGCTGACAGGGAGCAGCTCGTTCACCGACGTCTTCCTCCCACTTACGCCCGTCTGGTTTCACCTTCAGATGCACTAATTCATCCTAAACACAACCGTCTCTTTAGCCGCCGTCTCGTGCCGAAGCCAGCTCGCTTTATAAGAAGGTAAGAGCTGGGTTTAGTTCAGGGGAAAGTAGGTCGCCCATTTTTAGCTTCCATTTGAGGACAGGAAGTGGGTTAATGCTACATTCCGTTAGCTAACTCAGCCCGATGCTCGCGCTGGCGTTACCTTGTCGCTAAAGCGAGACTTTGGGTGATTAATTACGATGTTTTAGCGAATATTAAAAAGAGGAATATACTATTTAACGAGAATTGCGACATTTGAGTGACTTGAGACGTGTCCCAACAGCACTGCTGCTTATCGGGGTTGATACGTGGCTCCTAGTTTGTGTTGTTGACCCGAGAGTCATCAGATTTTTGATCTGACTTGTAGCAGGGGCCTTTGTGTTCCCCTTTAAGAAATAAGAGGTTTGTTCATGACGTTAGTAGTGGTCAGCGGTTAGGATTGGTATTAAAGCAGTTTTCATTCTGCAGCAGCATCAATAGCATCGACCAACATCTGTTAACGAATCCAAATGGTCTTTATAAAACCCAGTCAGGAACCCTTTGTAGCGCAGCTTTCTGATGAACTCTGCGTTTATCTGTGTTCTGTAGTGCGACATTTGGGCTTGTGCAGTAACATATTAGGTTAAACTTAACAAGCAGCGTAAATAAGTCGCCAAGGGCTCTGGATATGTTGATTTGTGCTTCAGGGCTTTTATTGTATTTGAAATTGAGATGCTCTTTTCTGATTTTGTTTTCCTTTGACCTGCAGCTGTCACTGTTGAGCCCATATTCAATTTCAAATTCAATTCAAAAATACTTTACTAATCCCAGAGGGAAATTGATTAAAAAATTGATCCTGCCTTAATTGATCAAAAAATTGATTACATTCAGTAGAATGTATTTTTCACTATCAACTCTGAGAGGATGTTGTTTGCTGCTGCTTTAGGACGGTGTGTTCAGGGACAAAATCGACTAAACCAAATTTTTGAGTTTCAGAGTGTCAGGCAAAAGGTCATTTTCCTTTAGCTGCCGACTTTATGAGGTTTACAGTAACATTTTAATGAACTCTGTGTTATAATATATGCATAACCTGGTGTAAATGCAATGTTTTTATTAGATTTTTTAGGTTTTGACAGAAATATGTGGAGTTTAAGATCAAACCATCTGTTTTTAGGAAGAATTTGGCTCGTCTAACGTGGAACTTCAGTGGTATTGGAAATCAGAGATGACTATCAGCTGATTTTCTTCCTGCTGTCATTTTCCCATTCTATTTAAAACATTCCATTCTATAAATAGTTTTTCTCACCTCAGTTTTGTTTATTCATCTTTTTTTAAAGGGGGAGAAAAGGTCCGTGTCCCCCGTCAGAAGTGAGATTAAACTGTTTGTGCAGTTGCCTGGCGATGCTTTGCAAAAGGCGTCACTTAGGTGTAATGAGCACATACCGGCACAAGCATAGCCCGATTAAATACACCCGGCACACCCACTCATTTGTTTTAGGAATTCTCTACATCGTTCTTCCTCCTCACCAAAACCAGCCGAGCGGGTTTCCTGGCGGCGTGTTTGTGCGTCAGGCTTTCGGACATCCGCGTATTTCGTTCCCACTGAAGTGAACGGCTCACATGTATAAAGAGAGGATGTTCGCTTTAGTTGGAGAGAGAGAGAGTAGAGAGCCTGAAGAGGGACGCAGCACCGTAGCAGTTATCTGGGACACAGAAACTCCAAACTGGACTGTGGTTTTATTTATTTATTTATTTATTATTTAACCTTTTCTCTGCTGAAGATCGGTGATGTCGACGTACCAGGAGTTCATCCAACAAAACGAGGACCGAGATGGGGTGAGGTTCAGCTGGAACCTTTGGCCCTCCAGCCGCCTGGAGGCCACTAGGCTGGTGGTTCCCGTCTCCTGTCTCTTCACGCCTCTTAAGGAGAGGCCCAACCTGCCACCTGTTCAGTATGAGCCGGTTCTGTGCAGCCGGGCCACCTGCAAGGCTGTGCTCAACCCACTGTGGTGAGTTTCTCAGAGTTTTACGTGTCTATTAATAGCATAGATTTACTTTCATATTTAGCTTTTCATGCAGGAATATTGCAGCTTTCCCCCCAAATGATTTTATTTATAGTTAACGTTAAATGGACAACACAAACAAACTATAATGTATGGTTGTATAACTGCCTCAACATCGACACAAATATTCATCATTGCCATAATACACACACATACTGTAAATGTCTGTTTAGGAACTATTTTTAGTCTTTGTTGTGGTCCTCCTGTAAGTTCAGGTGACATCTATAATAAACAGGTTCTGGAGACGGAGTCTTTTGTAGGCGAAGTGCAGAAAACGGCTGTCGGGTCCAACTTTCCTCCAAAATAATGCAACACGTCTTTTGGCACCAAGTGCTTGTTTTAAACTCCTTAAAAAGATGATCTTTATATCTTTCAGTTCTTCTAAAACTGGTGATGCCGAGACTTTAGCTCTTTTGAATACTGAAGTTTAGGTACTGGGTGTGGATTATGAGGACGCACCTTTTCCACATCGCAGCAGACGATGAAACGTCTCTCTTTCTGTTTCCAGTCAGGTGGACTTCAGGGCTAAAATCTGGGCGTGCAACTTCTGCTTCCAGAGAAACCCTGTGAGTGTTTTCTGTGTGAAACGCCACCTTTATCAGTGCTGATGCGGAGGATCTGCTTTCCTTTATTAGGCTGGTTAAATCGGCTCCGTTTGTCTGTGTTTGTGCAGTTCCCGCCCTCTTATGCAGGCATATCGGAGGTGAACCAGCCAGCTGAACTCATGCCACAGTTTTCCACCATCGAGTACATAGTTCAGGTAAAGGCTTGTGCGTGTCTGCACTCTGACCTCACCCAAGCACATCATGTACTACAGTCGCAAACACAAAGAAGAAAAGTCCTGATTAGATTATTTCTTTACTCTGAAACTTCAGAATTCTGAAATAAAGTTTCACATCAAGGAAATGTTGGGTTGTTGTTCCTCAGCGCGGACCCCCGACCCCTCTGATCTTTATGTACGTCGTGGACACGTGCTTGGAAGAGGAGGATCTCCAGGCCCTCAAGGAGTCCCTCCAGATGTCGCTGAGCCTTCTGCCCCCCAACGCCCTGGTGGGCCTCATCACGTTTGGACGCATGGTTCAACTTCACGAGCTCAGCTCTGAGGGGATCGCCAAGAGCTACGTGTTCAGGGGCAACAAGGACCTCTCCTCCAAACACGTCCAGGTCGGTTCAGAGCACCAGAGCAGGAGGGAGGGCTGGAGCCGAGCAAAGCTATAAAAATCTGGGGGGTATTTTTCATTTCAGGAGTTGCTGGGACTGACAAAACCGGCTGCTGCAGCACAGCAGGGTCGCCCTGCGGCTCCTCAAGAGGCCGCTGCCTTTTGCAAGTATGGAAAAGCAAAAGTGCTCATTAATCCGGAGCGGATGCTTTGCAGCATTTTCTACGAGTTCTGTTTGATCCTCTCCAGGTTCCTGCAGCCCGTGCATCGAGTCGATATGAATCTGACGGACTTGCTGGGAGAGCTTCAGAGAGACCCCTGGCCCGTCCCTCAAGGGAAGCGCCCCCTCCGCAGCACGGGGGTGGCGCTGTCGGTCGCCGTCAGCCTGCTGGAGGTACAGCAAACACTAAAGCTAATGCTGACTTAGCCGTCTGCTGCCTTTAACTACTTCTTCACTTGAACTTTAGCCTTCTCATGATGCCACATGTTCAGAAAGTTACTCACTGCCTGATAATCACCTCCTGCTGCAGCAGTAGGTTTGCGCCGATGGTCCAAAGGCCACTTCCTGTTTGGTCTGTCCCCTCCACCACAGGTCTCCCCTCTCCCCTGCTCCTGATAATCTGGGTGGTTATGTAACTGCTAGTGTGAGGGATCACTGCCCTGCTTAGCCCCTGGGAGGTGTGCCCAGATTTCTGCTCCGTCACCGACTCCAGACCCGACGACTCGACAAACGAGTCTCACAAACAGCAGCTCTGAAGCTTCCAGCGTTAGCTAGTGTGTTTGTTCTGCTTCTGAGAAAAGTGAATGGCTCTTTAGGTAGGAGGGTCAAATTATTATTATTATCATAATTAAATCATCATCATCATTGTTATTATTATTATTTATTTTTATTTTTATTATTATCATTATTATCATCATCATCATTGTTATTATTATTATTTATATTTATTATTATCATTGTTGTTATTTATTATTATCATTGTTATAATTATTTAATTTTATTATTTATTTATTATTATTATTACTATTGTCATCGTCATCATCATCAATGTTATTATTTATTATTATTATCATTATTAATCTTATTTATTATTATTATCATTATTATTATTATTATTATCATCATCATCATTGCTATTATTATAATTTATTATTATTATTATTATCATCATCATTGTTATTATTATTATTATTATCATCATCATCATTGCTATTATTATAATTTATTATTCATCATCATTGTTATTATTATTATTATTATTATTATTATTATCATCATCATCATTGCTATTATTATTATTATTATTATCATCATCATCATTGCTATTATTATAATTTATTATTATTATTATCATCATCATTGTTATTATTATTTATTATTATCATCATCATCATTGCTATTATTTATTATTATTATCATTATTATTCTTATTTATTATTATCATTGTTATTATTATTATCATCATCCTTGTTATTTATTATTATCATTATTATTATTCTTATTTATTATTATCATTGTTATTATTATTATAATCATCATCATTGCTATTATTTTTTATAATAATAATAATAATTATTATTATTGAAAGCTTCCCATAGAGGTGTGTATGACCCCACGGCTCATTTCCAGGCGTTTCATCGTGTTGAGGACCTCCCCAGACTCTTGTGCTTTGGAGTTTAGCTGTTTGTCCGGCTCCTTGTTTAGATGACGCTGAGGTTCGGACGTTTGGTGAACGAGTTATTTTCTGAAGATCATAAATGCTTCTTTTTTTCACTAAACTTTCTGGTTTTAAATCAACTTCATGGGAACTGAGTTTTGATTCAACACGTTGGAAATAAAAGTAACGTTTAGCTCAAACGGGAGATCTTTAGGGGACAACCTAAAATCCGTTTTCTTGCTCTTTAGGGGACGTTCCCCAACACGGGAGCCCGTTTGATGCTCTTCGTCGGCGGCCCGCCCACTCACGGGCCCGGCATGGTGGTGGGAGACGAGCTGAAAACCCCCATCCGCTCTTGGCACGACATCCAGAAGGACAACGCGAGGCATCTGAAGAAAGCCACGAAGGTTTTTAAATCTAAAACCCGTTTTGTTAAAACTGTATTCGTAATCATTTCTCAGGATTTTCTGACGGGTTGATGCTTTTCTACGTTTTAGTTTTATGAAGGCTTGGCCAACCGGTCTGCCGGGAACGGCCACTGCATCGACATCTACGCCTGCGCTCTGGACCAGACGGGGCTGCTGGAGATGAAGTGCTTGTCTAATCTCACCGGGTACGTGCGCTCCGTGGGGGGGTTAAGGCGTGGGCGCTGGTTTTGGGGTAAACGCGACTGAGTTTTGTCGTGTTTTGTTTTAGGGGACACATCGTGATGGGAGACTCGTTCAACACCTCCTTGTTCAAGCAAACCTTCCAGCGAGTCTTCAGTAAGGACTACAACAACGACTTCCGCATGGCGTTTGGAGGCGTCCTGGAGGTCAAGGTACAGGAACCAGTCTGTGGATTCAACTTCTAAATCCAGTTGCTATGGTGATTAGCGAGGTACGCTGTCTTTGCAGACATCAAGAGAGCTGAAGGTTTGTGGCGCCATCGGACCGTGCGTTTCACTCACCTCAAAGGATGCCTGTGTCTCCGAGAACGTGAGTTATCGCCATGGATACGACCGGGGAAGCCCAAGTGTAACCCGAGATCCGTCCACTCACCACAGTGTGTTCTCTGCTGGCAGGAGATGGGTGTTGGTGGCACCAACCAATGGAAACTCTGCGGTCTCGGTCCCTCCACCACTCTGGGCATGTACTTCGAGGTGGTGAATCAGGTAAAACACTCTTTAGATCACAGCCCTCCTGATCTCCAAGCTAGTGATGGGATTTACGGCTCTTTCATGGGAGCCGTTCATTAGTCGGTCGTTTACCTCAAAGAGCCGTTCAAAAGACTGACTCCTTTGAACAAAGTGAAGCCAACAGAGCGCGGGGGGGGTGTATCAAGAGCAACGTCTTCCTGCGGAGTCCGTGAGGGCGCACGGGGTTGGTTAGCGTTCCTCCCGAGATATGTTTATAAACACGTGTTTCTATGGTTCCTCCTACGTCCGTCACAGCGGTGGGTGGGGTTTAAGATGAACGGCTCTCTGCAGGGACTCGGCTCTCATCATTCACTTTGAAAACCCGTTCAAAAGATTTGATTCGTACGTGAACGTCACATGACTGCTCCAAGCATCCGTGGAGAGTTGGAGGATGGAGAATAGCAGCTTGTTTGTTCTCTAGAGCTCCTCCAACAAAGGCTGGTGTGTGTTCATCTTGTTGTGAAAGGCCATTTGTTTCAGAAGAGGAATAAGTGTGTGTGTGTGTGTGTGTGTGTGTGTGTGTGTGTGTGTGTGTGTGTGTGTGTGTGTGTGTGTGTGTGTGTGTGTGTGTGTGTGTGTGTGTGTGTGTGTGTGTGTGTGTGTGTGTGTGTGTGTGTGTGTGTGTGTGTGTGTGTGTGTGTGTGTGTGTGTGTGTGTGTGTGTGTGTGTGTGTGTGTGTGTGTAGCACAATGCGCCCGTCCCTCAGGGCGGCCGAGGGGCCATCCAGTTCGTCACCCAGTACCAGCACTCCAACACGCACAGGAGGATACGGGTCACCACCATCGCCAGGAAGTAAGCCTCTGATGTTGTCTCTGAAGGTTTCACACGAGCTCAATGTTCCAAGTGCCGAGCTGGAATGTTAACCAGCCCAGATTCCATAACAGGAAAACATTCCTGTTATGGAATCTGGGCCAATAATGTTTCAGAAGAACCTAAATAGCCCCGAAGAGAAAGGTGTGCATGCTGACGCCTTTAGAGACCTGCGTCATGACACCACGCCCGCACTCGCAGAGTAGTTCTCGTGTTGCTATTGTCCTCCAGCGTCCGCTCCCCTCGGGCCTTACCTTCTTTTTGTTTCTCCAGCTGGGCCGATGCCAACTCTCAAATTCAGCACATCGAGTCTTCGTTTGACCAAGAAGCAGCCGCGGTGCTGATGGCGCGCCTGGGAGTCTTCAGGGCGGAGTCGGAGGAGGGGCCTGACGTTCTGCGGTGGCTGGACAGACAGCTCATCCGCCTGGTGAGACAAACACACTCGGCTGGACCTGAGACCAGAGCGGTGTGGTTGTGGGAAGTTCTAGTTTTAATTCTGACGTTGTTTCCATAATTAAAACATGTTTTTGGATTTTAGTGTCAGAAGTTCGGACAGTTCAACAAAGATGATCCTACGTCCTTCCGACTGTCCGAGTCCTTGTCCCTCTACCCACAGGTAACACTGCCCTCTAGTGGTGATCTGACTGATGCGCACCAGTTTTATTGGTTTAGATTGAAGAAACGGCCTTAATTACGCGTTCTTTCTGCAATATTAGTTATGATTTCAGGAAATTCAGTTTATATTAAACTCTGTTTTATTTTTCCACTTAGTTTATGTTCCACCTGCGCCGCTCTCCTTTCCTCCAAGTGTTCAACAACAGCCCAGATGAGTCCTCCTACTACAGGCACCACTTTGTGAGGCAGGACCTGACCCAGTCCCTCATCATGATCCAGCCCATCCTGTACTCTTACTCCTTCCACGGACCACCAGAGGTCAGTCTCTCACACACACACACACACACACACACACACACACAGACCAGAGCAGCTGAGCTCTACATAAATGAGGTGTTTTGATGCTACAGCATCATTCATGTGTTTTGTCTTTTTTTCCACAGCCTGTCCTCCTGGACAGCAGCAGCATCCTGCCAGATCGAATCCTGCTGATGGACACCTTCTTCCAGCTGGTTATCTTCCATGGAGAGGTGAGATCATTAGCATGGATGCTACGTAAAGACCTAGAAACATGTAACACTTTGAGTTTCACATGAGTGCTGAACATGGAAGTGTTCTCCAACTCTCATCTCCTGCATCAGCCGCGGAAAGGAAGTAGACTGGAAATCAGTCGGGTCAGAATAAAGCTGGTCTCCTACGTCACAAATGAAATTTGAATTCATGGCCACGCCCACCTAAGGTTGGGACCACCTATGGGAAGGAGAGCAGAGTGCGTCTGGGCTAGTAGAAGCTAACCGTTAGCATTGGCAGACACACAACATGGAGGAACAAGTTCAGGCTTGTTGTTGTGGAGATAAAATGTCAACTCTGCCTGCTTTTTGCGGATGATGTGGTCCTCCTAGCTTCATCCAGCTCTGACCTTCAGCTCTTGCTGGGTAGGTTCACGGCCGAGTGTGAAGCGGCTGGGATGAGGATCGGCACCTCCAAATCTGAGACCATGGTTCTCGACCGGACAAGGGTGGCTTGCCAACTCCGGGTCGGGAGAGAGGTCTTACCTCAAGTGGAGGAGTTTAAGTATCCGGGGTCTTGTTCACGAGTGAGGGTAGGAGGGATCGGGAGATCGACAGGCGGATTGGTTTGGCGTCTGCAGTGATGCGGACGTTGAGCCGATCTGTCGTGGTGAAGAGGGAGCTGAGCCAGAAAGCCAGGCTCTCGATTTAGCGGTCGATCTACGTCCCAATCCTCACCTATGGTCATGAGCTTTGGGTAATGACCGAAAGAACGAGATCGCGGATACAAGCGGCCGAAATGAGTTTCCTCCGTAGGGTGGCCGGGCTCAGCCTTAGAGATAGGGTGAGGAGCTCGGACATTCGGGAGGGACTTAGAGTAGAACCGCTGCTCCTCCGGATCGAAAGGAGTCAGTTGAGGTGGTTTGGGCATCTGGTCAGGATGCCTCCTGGACGCCTCCCCGGGGAGGTGTTTCGGGCATGTCCTGCCGGCAGAAGGCCCCCGGGTCGACCCAGGACACGTTGGAGATGTTACATCTCCAATCTGGTCCGGGAACGCCTTGGGGTCCTGCCGGAGGAGCTGGTGGAGGTGGCTGGGGAGAGGACGGTCTGGAGCTCCCTAGTTGGGATGCTGCCCCCGCGACCCGGACCCGGATAAGCGGAGGAAGACAACGACTCTATATCCTGCTGTTTATGGCCCATCTCCCCTGATTAACTTCTACCTCGGACAACGGGAGTGCCAGAGCTTTTCCCCCCAAAGAAAATTACTTTCAATCATTCATTCATTCATTCATAGGCTACAGCAGATTTATATAAATGAGTGAATGAGAGCTTTAAACACTTGCTTGCTTTAAAAAAGATTTCTACTTAAGGAAAATGTTTGTCAGAATAACAGCTGAAGTATTTTTTATGTGTCTTTCAGACCATCGCTCAGTGGAGGAAGGCGGGCTACCAGGAAATGGCCGAGTACGAGAACTTCAAGCAGCTTCTTCAGGCTCCTCTGGACGACGCTCAGGAGATTCTCCAAACACGCTTCCCCATGCCGCGCTACGTCGACACCGAGCACGGAGGCTCACAAGCTCGCTTCCTGCTCTCCAAGGTCAACCCGTCACAAACGCACAACAACCTCTACGCGTGGGGACAGGTACAACTTCCTGTTGCTAATCTGAACATTTGGTTCCTTTTTTTTTCTGGTTTTGTTTTTAAAAATTCTCAAGCTGTGGGAAGAAAAGCAGTCTTGTGTAACTTCTCGTGAGACTGACTGGTCTTGGATTAGTCGACCTTTTCATTATAACTCTAAAAACAGCCTTAAGCTCTCTGTGTCCTACCCGAGGGAAGGGATGTTGTGTAAAGCGTGTTGTTGGGTGAGATTATGAACAGAACCGGATCGCCGTGGTTACGATCAGATTTATTTATAAAGCGCTTTTCAAACAAAGTGCTTTACAAAATGACCCCAAATTCCCATAACAGGTTAAAAACATTAACAGACATATGCAAGCAAACACACGCACATGCGCACACACACAAGTAAAAATTATATTTGGCTGAGTCCAGATATAAGGCAAGGAAATGTCATCAGAGGAGCCGTCCGCCCCGGCAGCATCAGGTCTTCCACACTAAGTCAGGGCGCTCAGTGGAGGGGGAGCATAGACCCCCACCTCCACTCAAACACTACCTGTAGAGCGCCCAGGAAGCTACAGTCGACCACCGCTCCCGGGGCAGAGGGCCCCTACAGAGGAAACACTGGATTAAAATGAGTAAGAATATAATAAAAGAGCTAATATAAGGGACAAAAGTTAGAAAATAAGTAATAAATATAATAATATAAAACGTGCAAAGCAAGCAATAAAATATAATCATGTAAAAGGAGAAATTGAACTGTAGTAAATATTTAGATAAAAGCTAACCTTAATAGGTGGGTCTTGAGCCTGGACTTAAAAACATGAACGTTCTCAGCGGCCCTGAGGTCCTCTGGCAGCTCGTTCCAGAGGCGAGGGCCATAACACTGGAAGGACGCCTCGCCGTGAGTGTGTGTCCTGACTTTAGGGATGACCAGGAGATGCCTGCCAGAGGAGCGCAGAGTCCGTGAGGGTTCATGTGGTAAAAGCAGTTCTGAGAGATGAGAAGGCCCAAGACCGTTAAGACACTTAAAATCCATTAGAAGAACCTTAAAATTGATCCTGAAACATACGGGGAGCCAATGCAATGATTCTAAAACCGGTGTAATGTGCTCCCACCTCCTGGTCTTCATCAGGACACGTGCTGCAGAGTTTTGTAGAAGTTGTAAGCCTGAGATGCTCTTTTTGGGAAGACCAGAAAGCAGGGCATTGCAGCAGTCTATCCTACTGGTGATAAAAGCATGCATCAGCATCTCCGTATTGGCCCGAGAGAGAATGGGGCGGACTCTGGCAATGTTGTTTAGATGATAAAAACCTATTTTTGTGATATTTTTAATGTGTGGGATAAAAGTCAGCTCAGAGTCAAATCACACCCAGGTTCTTCACTTGTTCAGATGGATCAAAAGAGAGATTGTAATTTCGGTAAAAGCTTCTCTCTCTGGGCCTCAGGACCATTGACTAAAACTTGAGCTGGTTGAGCTGGAGAAAGTTCTCTGCCGTCCAGGATTTGACGTCTAAAGTACAGTTAAAAAGTGCATCCATTGACCGAGAGTCATCAGGAGACACGGAGATGTACAACTGTGTATCATCAGCATAACTGTGAAATGTCTGTAATCGCTGAACCGTTCTACTTCTGCGTTCTCTCGCCGTAGGAGAGCGGGGCCCCCATCCTGACCGACGACGTCAGCCTACAAGTCTTCATGGATCATCTGAAGAAACTGGCTGTTTCCAGCTCCACGTAGACGCCTGCTTGGAAAAATCTAGAACCTTCTGGGATCCAACAACATTTCCCACATTTTTGTATTTAAAAAGGCCAAATTTCACTGTCTGTGTGTGCTAGATCCATTTTACTGTTTCGTGGTATAAAAACGGTGGGGGGGGAGGGGGAGTTACTACATTCCTGGAAACAAAACCTCGTTTTCTCATTTTCATAAAGTTTAAATAAATATAAAATGGCTCCTATTCTGCTGAATCAGACGACTGCATGTAAGCAGTAAGAGTTCCTCATCTGTTTTAATGTTAGTTATCCCCTCCGGCGTTGGCGTGATGAGACTAAAACCAACAGTCTCCAACCCGCCGGGCTGGATCAAAGCTGCTGTGAAAAAAGATGCTTGTATTCGTGCTCGCTTTGTCTATAGCTAAATATGTAATGTTTAGAGTTTTTCACATTAATAAATTATATTATCTTAACGTGTTCATAAGGCTAATCGGGCTTGATGCTGGCTAATCTGTTTGACAAAGACATGAATGGTTCCTTCGTGGATTTAGACTTCCAAGGAGTTCTAGTCGATGGCATCGGCTCGGCTTGGTCCGTTTTTGGTCAGTTTTTAACTTATGGGCTGTCCCGTGGATTTTCTGGACTTGCTGACCATCTGGTATGTTTGCACTCGATGAAAGCCCAAGTGTCTTTGTGATCCAGCGTTGTAAAAAGGGAGAGTTGTCTGGATTCCTCATGCCAGCCATATAAAAGCCTTCCAGCAAGACTCTGTGTGTTCTACTTTCATTCACAGACAACGAGGGGTGTGCAACTGATCAAGCTGGTGTTTTACGTTAGACTTTGGACTCTGATAATTACAGGTGCTGGCCAGTAAATTAGAATATCATCAAAAGGTTGAAAATATTTCAGTAATTCCATTCAAAACGTGAAACTTGTACATTATATTCATGCAATGCACACAGACCAATGTATTTCCAATGTTCATTACATTTAAATTTGATATTCATAAGTGACAACTAATGAAAACTCCAAATTTGGTATCTCAAAAAATTAGAATATTCTGAAAAGGCTGAATATAGAAGACACCTGCTGCCACTCTAATCAGCTGATTTACTCAAAACACCTGCAAAGGCCTTTAAAAGGTCCCTCAGTCTTGTTTTGAAGGCACCACAATCATGGGGAAGACTTCTGACTTAACAGCTGTCCAAAAGACAATCATTGACACCTTGCACAAGGAGGGCAAGACACAAAAGGTGATTGCTAAAGAAGCTGGCTGTTCGCAGAGCTCTGTGTCCAAGCACATTAACAGACAGGCGAAGGGACGGAAAAAATGTGGTAGAAAAAAGTGTACAAGCTCTAGGGATAACCGCACCCTGCAGAGAATTGTGACGACAAACCCATTCAAAAATGTGGGGGAGATCCACAAAGAGTGGACTGCAGCTGGAGTCAGCGCTTCAAGAACCACCACGAGGAGACTCATGAAAGACATGGGATTCAGGTGTCGCATTCCGTGTGTCAAGCCACTCCTGAACAAGAAACAGCGCAAGAAGCGTCTCGCCTGGGCCAAGGACAAAAAGGACTGGACTGATGCTGAGTGGTCCGAAGTTATGTTTTCTGATGAAAGCAAGTTCTGCATTTCCTTTGGAAATCAAGGACCCAGAGTCTGGAGGAAGAGCGGAGAAGCACAGAATCCACGTTGCATGAGGTCCAGTGTAAAGTTTCCACCGTCAGTGATGGTGTGGGGTGCCATGTCATCTGCCGGTGTTGGCCCACTCTGTTTCCTGAGGTCCAGGGTCAATGCAGCCGTCTACCAGGAAGTTTTAGAGCACTTCATGCTTCCTGCTGCTGACCAACTTTATGGGGATGCAGACTTCACCTTTCAACAGGACTTGGCACCTGCACACAGTGCCAAAACCACCAGCACCTGGTTCAAGGACCATGGTATCCCTGTCCTTGATTGGCCAGCAAACTCGCCTGACCTTAACCCCATAGAAAATCTATGGGGTATTGTGAAGCGGAGGATGCAATACGCTAGACCCAACAATGCAGAGGAGCTGAAGACGACTATCAGAGCAACCTGGGCTCTCATAACACCTGAGCAGTGCCACAGACTGATCGAGTCCATGCCACGCCGCATTACTGCAGTTATTGAGGCAAAAGGAGCCCCGACTAAGTATTGAGTGCTATACATGCACATTCTTTTCATGTTCATTCTTTTCAGTTGGCCAACATTAGAGAAACAAACATTTTTTCATTGGCCTTTAGAATATTCTAATTTTCTGAGATACCAGATTTGATGTTTTCATTGGTTGTCACCTATAAATATCAAAATTAAACTTAATAAACATCGGAAATACATTGGTCTGTGTGCATTGCATGAATATAATGTACAAGTTTCACGTTTTGAATGGAATTACTGAAATATTTTCAACCTTTTGATGATATTCTAATTTACTGGCCAGCACCTGTACAGGAAAAGTCGCCTGCTGGTCCGAATGTCAGAAACTTCCCTTCCTGAAGCATCGAGCATCTGTTGGTCCTTTTAAAAACTTGCAACTAACGTTAGAAATGTAAAACAGATGGGCGGTGACGTACTTTTAGTTCCATTTTGTTTCGCTGCCTAAAACATTAGTGAAGAAAAAGCAAGTAAGTGCTGCGACTGAAGTAAAACTGTCAAGAAAATAAAGTTTCAGTCAAGACTTGCTTTTTCTGATGATTGTAATAAGCGTCAATCCTTTGTTAGGAGTGTGTAGAAGAAGAAAATACCATTTCTATAGCACCTCTCAAGATCAAAATCGCGAAGAAAAAATGTAAATCTAGAAAATGATTAGAAATATATTTAAAATAAGCAAAAATAGACAATTGTGATTAAAAATGTAAAAAAGAGAGTGAATAGGAAAGAGGGAAATCAGTGGATCCTGAGGAAGGTGGAATAGGTGGGGAGAGCGGAACAAGGAGAGGGTGATGAAGGTCACACCAAACCTGAGCAGGTGAGTTTAAAGGAGTCCACTGATCTCAGGCTCGAGGAGAGAGGTCCAGAGTCTAGGGGCCACAGCAGCAGATGATCTGTCACCTTTGACCTTTAGCCTGGTGCTGCACAACCAGTAGGCTTTGGTCACTGGACCTCAGGGACCTGCTGGGGGTGTAGGGACTAAGAAGATCACCAATGTAAGATGGTGCTTGTCCATGTAAGGCCCTATAGACCAGAACCAGGATCTTGAAATGAACCCTGAAGTTGACTGGCAGCCAGTGAAGCTGGAGGAGAAGCGGGGTGATGTGGGTGTGTTTGGAGGACTTGGTCAGAAGCCGAGCACAGGCGTTCTGAACCACCTGTAGACGGTTCAGGGAGGTTCTGCTCAGACACGTGAAAAGAGAGTTACAGTAGTCTAAGTGTGAGGAGATGAAGGTGTGGAGAACTGTCTCAAGTTCAGAGCGGGACAGAATGGGACTCAGCTTAGCAACGTTCCTGAGATGGAAGAAGGAAGAGCGAACAAGAGAACTGACATGAGAATCCAGGGTGAGAGCTGGGTCAAAGGTCATGCCAAGATTCCTGACAGAAGGTTTGGTGTGAGAAGCAAGCTGACCAAGAGAGTCTCTGACTTTGGGAACCAGCTTGTCTGGGGCACAGATGAGGATCTCAGTCTGATCTTCATTCAGCTGTAGAAAGATCCCAGCCATCCAGGTTTTGATAGAGTCTAAGCAGGTGTGTAACAGCTGCAGCTTAGACATCTCATGGGGCTTAAAGGAGATGTACAGTTGGATGTCATCTGCATAAAGATGGTAGGAGATTCCTTTAAAGGAGCTCAGGATGTGCTGAAGAGGAAGCAGAGGAGGAAGAGCAGAAACCCCAGCACAGAACCTTGTGGGACACCATGGGTGTAATAAAACAGACTTATTGTGAAGGGCTGAAGGAAGTTCTAAGGGCACTGCCACAGATCATTAAAATGACTTATTTATAGTTATAAATGTCACTGGGATATTCTGAAGAAAAAAGCTTGGCTTTTCTCTGGATAGTTTTAGGAGTTTCATCCTCTTTCACTAAAACTCTTTAATGCAAAACTTAAAAGGTCGTAAGGGTTAATCACCACCAAACAACACAACAGTAAAAATGGTGAGAAACGCTGGCAGCGAATGAGTTAGTGATTCGACAAACGAGTCCACACTGAGCAGCTGTTTTTAGCGGCGGCTCAGCACCAGAAGGTTCTAGATGACGAGTCAGACAGAAAGTTAACTCATTCACTGCCAGCCGTTTCCTGATCAGTAAAGCCCTTCGCTGCCAGCGTTTTGCAGTGTTTTTACTGTTTTTTTAAGAGTGACAGAACGTTGCGCACTAGGATGATGTCGACGCCAAAACAACCAAAACAAAGCAGAGACTCACCTCTTACATCAGGAATAATCTGCGCGTTTCGAGCGTTATCCGTTTTTTCATAATCCGTTGTTGAATTGTAATCAGCAGAAGCTTTTCACGTTTGCGTCTCACTTATTTTACAGCAGCGACCCAAAACGATCTCCTAACACATGGATGTTCTGCTTCCTGATCACGTGATGTGTGACGTATGCGGAAGAAGACCAGCTTTAGAGCTGAGATGTTTGTTCTCATGGTGCGGGGGCTCGTCCGACGCCCACACAGTAAAAAAATGCAAATGACGACTTTAGTCATTTGATCAGAAATAGAATTGTGGACTGCACTGCTAGCTTAACGTTAGGCTTTAGCCTTCGTTACGTGATATTAGAGTAAAACAAAAATAATTTAACTTTTTCTTTCTTCTGCTTCTGGGCCGCTCCTTTTACTGGATTCCACTCTGTCCACAAGACAGTAAAGTCAAATTACAAATGCCGGTGCAAACTTGGCAACCTTGAGGGCCTACATATGATTGGCTCTTTAACCAGGAAGTATGGAGGCGGGAAAGATTATTTCTCAATAGGGCTTGTGATCGTGATGTCATCACTGACGCGGCCTACAAGTCTTTACTTGTTGCTTGTTACTAAATGACCCGCACTTGTATAGCGCCTCTCACAGTACGGACTCCAAAGCGCTTTACACTACAGTGTATCATTCATCCATTCACACACTGGTGGTGATGAGCTAATACTTTAAACAGCGCGCTCAGTCTCGTCTTGCAGCTTAATTCAATCTATTATTTGTTTGATTGTTTATAATACGCAACCTTGGTAAACCGTTGCTGTGTTGTGAGGTGCAACACGTGATCGCCAGGGCAATAAAGGTGGAAAACGAGCTAACTTTTCATTCTTGGGGGCAAAACCACGGAGCTCAAGTGTCTAACATAACAAAGTCTCGGGGGCTCGCTCAGATCGCTGCTGTAAGGTGACCAAACATCACCTTCCAGAGTATTTTCATTCTGGTAAGTTGCAGATGTTGTACGTTTTTTATACACCGTTTCTTTCCTTCAACCGTCACACACACACACTGACACACAACACAACTTCTCCTGCTACACTTCTTCTATGGGATGACAGTTCTGGTTGTTTTACTAGAAAAACCAACGTATGAAAAGTTGTCGCCTGTGCTCCAGTCTTGAGTCTTTCATATGGATCCGAACCATAATGTTGATTTTGTCCACATACTGGTTTCCAGCGTCTTTATTTAACATCTCCTCGTGTATTCTGCATTCTTTTCAGGATTTTAACACGTTGCTTAACACCTCCTTTCTCCTAAATCTGCTTCTTTTCTGAGACGTGCAGATGTGTGTTTTCACGGTTTCTTTACTCTCGTAAGGCCATCAACATGTCTGCGTACATCCCAGAATGCAACGCATAAACACATGTGATCCCGAGCTAGGGCTGCAAAAACGAATCGATAAATTCGATGAAAATCGATTACTAAAAGCGTTGGCAACGAATTGCGTCATCGATTCGTTGTGTCGCACAACTCTTCCAAAAGCGCCCCCCCCCCCCCCCCCCCTTCCCGCCCGCCGTTGCGCGCAGACCAGAGCAAGTCAGATCAGCGCGAGGGACAGCCAGCAGATCAGCGAGGGAGAGCCGGTACCGGCAGATCAGCGCGAGGGAGAGCCGGTACCGGCAGATCAGCGCGAGGGAGAGCCGGCAGACTTGCGCTGCTGCGAACCGGTTCCGCATTGTTTTGCAGCGATCCAGGCAGCTGCTTCCAGCGCACGGTCCATTCTCAAAGTGGCGCAACCAAAAAACTATAATTAGCACACGATCGTTCATGTCCGCACATGTTCTCTATTTTCTGTCTTATTTGTGCCTGAAGCGCGCTACTGCGGAGCTCATCACCTGTGCTGTGGTGATGTCACTTCACGCAGCATCGAAAACGCGCTCTGAGCTTTTCGGTCAGGAGATCTTTTTGATCTGCTCAAAAGTAACTGATGAGGTGAAAAGGTAAGAATCCAGGCAACAGATTTTCTGGAGAATTATGAGGCGATGCAGGAAGAAGAGAGACAGACAGGACAGGAAAATAGTTAAATAAAAACAAGAAAACAAAACAAAGTGTTGAAAAGTAAAATGTAGGTAGATTTATCTCCACGACACGTTTTACCAGTTAAAAACAATAAGTTACACACATGTTATATTTATACATCTGATACAATTCAGATCACCTTCAAAACTCAGTCACACACCCAGGGCCTTTCAAGACATTTTGGGGGCCAAGGCAAAATGCCCCCCCCCCCCTAACTAGACTCCCCAGAAGCCTCTGTGTAATTCATGCCCTCTCCAGTAGTGTTAGTTATACGGTGTTTATAAAAGCCCCTCAGACATTACTGACATGTTCTAATATTATCAGATGAAAAACTAAATTATCAGACATGCTGTCTCATCTGCTTCTTTTATAAACTTGCAAAAAGTAACAAAACCGTTTGAAAGCCACTATTTGTGGATTCTCTGAAAGTTTCCATGGAGTGTGTGACAACTTATTTTTTCATTGATCCTATCGTCTAATCTCACAGCTGAAACAAGTATCCTTAATAATCTGTGCACAGGAAGCTTACAGATGCTGTAGTAAAACAAAAGGTATAATAATTTATTATTAATAAAACCTTGTTGCAGCACTAAAGCAGAAAAATGAGATTTTGCATTAAATATGCAAAATATTTACATATGAATTGTTTTAAAGCCCTTTAATTGGCAGAATCTGATATTAATTTAGTTCTTACAAAAAATGGGTCCCAACATGGTTTGTGTGGCGTTGCCATAGTGTGACGTCATAGGCACAGATCCCCTGTCCTCTTGTTTGGAAATGGAAATATGATCACCCTACATTAAACAAACTGTCCACCCGGGCTTTTGCGCTGCACAGAGACGCTTCGCTGCCTACGACTGAACGTCAGTTGAGAGTCAGTCTCATGCAGACTGACCAATGAAGAGAGGGCCTCAAGTTAAGACCCTCTCCTCATTGGTCAGTCCACACGAGGTGGGTCAAAGGTTACTCTGGGCGGGTTACGTGTTGTCAGGCATTCAAGTATTGAGTATATTTACTGCATATTACAGTAAAATATTCTGTATGTGACCACATTATGGTGATCCTCGGGTCGTGATGATGGAGCCCTTGAATATTGTTGCCCAGGGTACAACAAAGTGTTAATCTGGCCCTGGTTCCGCCGTCACATTCCCGCAGAAACTGGTTGATCACACCGGGGCCAGACTACTAGCATGTGGTTTTACAACCACAATGTCCTCAGAAGCAAAAACGCTTTTAAAAGGGAGGGAGGAGTCCTAACTGTTGCTGCAGGCGTGTTGTGTGAGAGTGCAGTTATATACTGGTTAATATATTTTTGGGTTCAGTTGCTTTCATGTGGCCTAATGTGAGTCTATTTGGGATCATTGGAATGATCAGCAGCATTTCTTGATGTGACTTTATGGCAGTTGCCCAGGGCATCATCACAAGGAGGATGGCATTCATTTACTTTTGTTTTATTTGGTATTTTTTCAGTCATTTTTGGAAATAGTGATCAGTTTTGATTAATTCACAGTCTATGTTTAATTACATTTAAAATAAATATCAACAGATGAGATCAAACAAAACAGATGAGAATTGCCCTTAAGCTGTTTAACTTGGACCAAGCATTTTAGGTCACAGATAGATGTAGCTTAGGGTCTCTGTCTATACACCTTATAAGACAATTTAGGTGATGGCATGTTGTTTTTCTGCTATTGAACTGTTTTCTAATAATGTTGTGTTAAATAAAGTGAAGGAAGGAGAGAAATAACGTTTCCCTAGCAGTTTTAAAAAATTTCCCCATGTAATCCGATTAATCGTGTCGAGACCCCATCCGATTCATCGATTATCCAAATAATCGTTTGTTGCAGCCCTATCCCGAGCCCTATACCCAAGTCAGGTTAACTAATCCAAGTACGTTCTTGCGTACTGAAAATTTATTTTTGGGCAGCTACAGCAGAAAGTCTGCTCTACTGAGTGTGGGAGGACGGCTTTTGGAACAGAACCGTAGGCAAGGCAGTAAAACCCTTCTGATTCTGACTTCAATGTGCTTTCCATTAGCAAGAATATCAAGAACAATAAAATCAACGTGACAGAAAATACAATTTAAAAATGAGAAAGAAACAATGTTAAAGTTAAAGGGTGCAGAGCGTACCGTGTATTTGCTGTATGTCAACAAGCGCTACTTGATGCTGCGGTATAAAAACGACCTGAAACAAAAATGTCACTTGAATAACAAGAATATATATTTATTTGTATGTTTTGTCCACGTTTTATTTTTTGTGTCTATTAACAGAACTTGATAAAATAGCATTAACCGCTGTTAAAAGGATATTTTTCGTGTTTTTAAATCCTTTTCTTGAGCCAGTTTGTGCTAAAACGTCCTTTACTGTGTTAATGAAAGGCCACCCAGCTCCTATTGCCCCCTGTGGCCACTTGCAACTTCAGAGTAGCCGGTCCGCTCTGGTGGAAAAAGAGTTGAGCTTACATACCTGGCGCTGCATTCTGGGTCCAGCACGTTTCCTGCACGGTTCACGAATACAGCTGTTTCGTTAAATTTAGTGTAGACTCTAATGAAGGCTGAGGAGACATTTAAGATGTTAGATTAAGGTGTTTAAAAGAAAAACGCACAGCGTCGCATTCGGTTTTAATAACAGACACTAGGGGGTGCTAAAAGCAAGCCAAAACTGCCTCGTCTTCCTTTTGAGATAAAGGCAAAGATGATTTGGTGCGACGTGCTCTTTAAGGAAACGCCTGCTTTGTTTTGACAGTAGTTTAGCTTATTAGCATTTGCGAAGAGTCAGAAAAAACTGGTCATCAATCTAATTGTTTAAAATAACAGACACCTTTATATTTATTTATTTAGACTTTATTTGTGTTTTGATTTTTAAAAGTTACGTATGAGCTTTAACCTCTGTCCTTTTCTGTTTGGAGGATAACGGTCACATCTGGGACTTGCCATGATGTGTATTTAGGATTAGAACAGTACTCGGGTGTCACGTTGGGAGCCAAGAGGAGGTTAGGACCCAAAGACGCAGAGATTCCAGATGACACAGGGTGGAGAAATAACGTAAAATCCTTTATTAAAGAATAAATCCAAAAAGGCAGGGAGCCAAAAACAAAAATCAAAAAGTCCCAATAAGAAAACCTAGAGCAGGGGTGGGCAACTCCAGTCCTCGAGGGCCGGTATCCTCCATCGCTTTATTTCCCAGTTCCAACACAGTTGATTCAGCAGCTCATCAAGCTGCAGAAGCCAGCTAATCTCCTGCTGATTAAAATCAGGTGTGTTGAAACAGGGAAAACAGTAAAACATGTGGGATAGTGGCCCTCGAGGACCAGGATTGCCCGCCCCCTGACCTAGAGTATCCAAAAACGTAAGAAACCAAAATCTAGAGAGGGGAACGAGACAAGGGTGACACAAACAATGACCCAACAACAAACAGAGATGCAGACAGGGTTAAATACACTGGGGCATGATGTGAAGAAGATAAGCTGCAGGTGTGTGGGGGAGAGAAACCTAGCGAAAGCAATTACAAATCAGGGAGAGGAAACTAACATGACCTAAGAGCAAAAACCTAAAGCCAAGAAGAGCAAGCAAAATAACTAATATTCTAAGGGGGAAGGAACACACTAAAGAGACTAATTAAATGAAAAGCTGAACCTTACAGAAAAACTGCAGAGGGGTGACTAGGGGAGACCAACGGGAGCACAGGACCTGGGAGGGATAATCTGGAGGGGCTGCAGACCAGGAGACACATGAGGAACACAAGGAGACACATAAGGGGATCCTTAGAAGAGGATGGAGCACACAAGGAGACACATGAGGGAGATGCAGACGCAGGCCATGATGTCACACCTTGTCCTGTCTCCCCTTTTGGTTTAGTGCTGTGTCTTTGTTAATTGCTCCCACCTGCCTCTCGTTTCCCAATCACCCAAGCTCCCAGCCCTCCTGTATTTAAACCCCTTCTGTGTTGTGTCTCGTGTTGGTTCATTGTTTCTATGTCCTGCGTGCTCCATATTAAAGTTCTTGTAAAACGTCCTACCTGTCTGCCTCACCCCGTTTGGATCCTCACCTCATCTCCGCTTCGCTCACCGGCACGGTAGTGACACATGACATCGGGCAAGTACATGAATACACAAGTTCAGACAAGAATACAAACTAAGTAATGGCCAACGAATGAGTTTCTTTTAGTCGCTTTAAAATCAGTGAATCGAAGAATCCCCCAGCCAGGAAACCAGTCTCAGTCTAACCTTCCTTCCAACACGACCGAGCCGTTAGACTATTTAGTGATTATTTCACTGTAGAATTCTTACATACTTTTAAAAAAACAAACTCTGGGCAGTGTTTGCGTATTTTCTGAATAATCATGTTAAATATTTATGTTTGTGTCATATTCTTTAATCGAGCAACGAGTATTTGTAGCATTTGCATCAAATCTAAGAACCACCACCAGCACGACAGGGCTCAGTTTATTGGTATTTGACCAAAATGTCCTTAGCATCTGTTAGCTTAATTTTTCAAAGTTGTTCACTATTTGTAACCTGAAACATCCCAGGCAGCATGCCGTCACAACAGTAGGTGGCACATCCTCTCCAGATCGGAGGCAGCCCCGTCCCTAAACAGTTGTTTATTCATCACAGCTGATGTAAGGCCCACAGCAGCAATCACAAAACCACTCGCTCAACATCTACTGTCACTGTAAGCTGATTTCAGAGCAGACAGTATGATTTCGAGGATCTGTGAATGGCAGATTATAAAGACTAATCCCCTGGGCCTATGTGTTAAGAGGCAAATTCTGCTCTTATCAGCTTTGAGCAGAAGTTGCAGCTGAAATACAAATGACGCCTGTGTCTTTCACAAGCTTAGGGCTCGCTATGTTCCACTCTCTAGTCACATATGCTTCAGATGCATTCAGCGTTAAATCAAACACACACCATGCAACAGCTCCTAATCCCATTTGACACGGATCCTCGTGCACAATAGAAAAAGCTGCACATAAATCCGTGCACTTTTTCAGATGGTGGTAAAACTGTTGCATGGGATCAGCGGCCACACTCTGTGTCGAGACGATGCGATCTCATAAAGATAAAATTAATGTTTATTTAATCTCCATTTTTCGTGCTCCGCCTTCTCGGTGCACGTGAAGGCTGCAGCTGTGCATGTTATGAGATTTAGTTGCATTTTTATTTTCTTTCTTGTTTTTACGCTTCAGTTCCTGGCTTAGCTGCAAGGAAACGTGTCGTCTTATTATGTTCTGAAGGAATTCTGAGGAATCCGTTGATATCCTGTGATCACTACACTGGATTTATTATTCTTAGTTTTCCTAATCCAGATTGCAAAACTGTAAAACCACTCTTGTTTGTAGTTTTATATCGTCCACCAGGCCCTTACTCTGAGTTTTTGGATCAGATCTCTGATTTTTTATCTGATTTGGTGCTAAATACTGATAAGGTCATTATAGTGGGGGATTTTAATATTCATGTGGACATTGAAAATGATAGCCTCAATGTAACCTTTAGTAATATCTTAGACTCAATTGGTTTTACCCAAAGAATACATAGCTCCACCCACTCCTGCCATCATACATTGGACCTTGTGCTGACTTATGGCATAGAGTGTGAGGAAATAACGATCTTTCCACATAATCCAGTCCTCTCAGACCACTTTCTGATAACCTTTGAGTTTTTTATAACTGAGTTCTTGAGACATGAAAGTAAATTTCACTATAGTCGGTCTCTATCTGACAACGCAGTTGCGTCTTTTAAATCAACTGTTCCATCTTTACTGTCCTCAGCATCTCAGAGGAACGTAGCAGAGGGCAATATTTTCAGTTCTAGCCCCTCACAAATTGATGCCTTAGTTCATCATGTTAATTCTTCTTTACGTGTGGCATTAGCTGATGTTGCCCCTTTAAAAAAGAAGGTAATTAGGCACAGGAAGTTGGCTCCCTGGTTTAATTCTCATTTACGAGCCTTAAAACAAAACTCTAGGAAATTGGAGAGAACATGGCGCTCCACGCACCATGAGGAGGCCTACCTATCCTGGAAAAATAGTCTTGTGCTTTATAAAAATAAGCTTTGACAAACTAGAACTGCTTATTTCACAGCACTAATTGAGGAGAATAAGCATAATCCTAAATTTCTTTTCAGTACAGTTGCTAAACTTACACAGAATCATAGCTCTGAGCCATCTATTCCCTTAGCCCTCAGCAGCAATGACTTCATGGGATTTTTACAAGTAGAATTAATTTTATTAGAAACAAAATCTTTTGCATCCTCCCTAATGCGATTTCTTCTTCCTCAGTAAGTGAGGCAGCATCAGAGGTGCCTGTAGAACCTCATCTGTGCTTGAACCATTTTGATCCAGTTGAGCTTTCAGATTTATCAAAAATATTAGCTTCATCTAAACCTTCAACTTGCATTTTGGATCCAATCCCAACCAAATTATTTAAAGAAGCATTTCCTTTGGTTACTGCCCCCATTCTAGATATAATCAATTTATCCTTAGTAAATGGGTATGTACCGCAAGATTTTAAGGTTGCTGTAATCAAACCTTCACTTAAGAAGCCTTCTCTGGATCCAAAAGACCCAATGAATTATAGACCAATATCTAACCTTCCATTTTTATCCAAAGTCTTGGAGAAAATAGTGGCCATCCAAGTATGTGAGCATTTAAACACTAATGCTCTGTTTGAGGAATTTCAGTCTGGTTTTAGAGAGTATCACAGCACTGAAACTGCATTAGTGAGGTTACAAATGATATTCTCATGGCCTCAGATTAGAATCTTGTGTCTGTTCTGGTCTTGTTAGATCTCAGTGCTTTCTTTGACACAGTTGATCACAATGTTCTTTTAGAAAGACTTGAACATGTTGTAGGGATCAAAGGAACAGCGTTAGGCTGGTTTAAATCCTATCTGTCTGATAGATTTCATTTTGTAAATGTACATGACAAATCGTCTTCATATTCCAGGGTTACTTGCGGAGTACCACAGGGTTCAGTGCTTGGACCAATTCTTTTTACTATATATATGCTCCCAATTGGGATGGGATAAACTTCCACTGTTATGCTGACGATACTCAGTTATATTTTTCCATTAACCCTGATGAACCTAATCGGATGGGTAGATTACAGGCTTGTCTTGAGGACATAAAAAATTGGATGACTCTAAACTTTTTGCTTTTAAATCAAGACAAGACGGAAGTTCTCATCTTTGGACCAGAAATCCAGAAAATGAAACTGCTTAGTCAATCACCTGACCTGAATGGCATTACATTAATCTCCGAGAACAAAGTAAGGAACCTTGGTGTTATCTTCGACCAGGACATGTCATTCAAATCCCAGGTTAAACAGGTTTGTAGGGTTTCCTTTTTCCACCTTCGGAATATTGCTAAGATTAGAAGCATCCTTTCCAGGAGTGATGCTGAAAAACTAGTTCATGCATTTATTACATCAAGACTGGATTACTGTAATTCATTACTCTCAGGAAGTCCACAGAATGTAGTTACAAGTCTTCAGCTTGTCCAAAATGCTGCAGCTAGAGTTCTGATGAGAATTAAAAAGAGAGATCATATCTCTCCTGTCTTAGCTTCCCTACATTGGCTAACTGTTAAATTCAGAATAGATTTTAAGATCCTCCTTCTCACATATAATGCTCTTAATAATCAAGCTCCATCATACATCAGTGATCTGATTGTTCCATATGTTCCTAACCAAGCACTTCGCTCTCGGACTGCAGGTTTACTGGTGGATCCCAGAATATCTCAAATTAGGATGGGAGGCAGATCTTTTAGTTATCAGGCTCCTCTCCTGTGGAACCAGCTCCCAGCTTTAGTCCGTGAGGCAGACACTTTGTCTACTTTTAAGACTAGGCTTAAAACATTTTTATTTGATAGGGCCTATGGTTAAAATCTGATGTTAGCCTAAATCTGGACAAGTGGGGGAATAGAGGGAGGTGGAGTGTACAGTCGGTAAAGACGGCTCTCCCTTGCCCTGACTCCAACATGCCTCCATCTAAATAGGATAGATTATCCAGAGTTATCTCTGTAGTTATGCTGCTATAGGCTTAGACTGCTGGAGGATACACTGACCACTTCTCACACTCTACTACTTTCTTCTACAATCTGCTCTTTAACTGTACTATTTTCTGCAATTTCAGCTGTTAACTTTATTTTCTCTCTAAGTGTTTTTTCTCCCCAGAAGAAACAACAATGTTCTGCTGAGCTGTGGTGGCCTCATGGAGGGGACCATCGTCTAGCACACTGCTGCTAACCACTAAAACATTCTCCCTCTCCTGATAATAACTTTTTGCTTTCCTTGACGTTGGATGTGCTAATACTAGTTTACCCGTTTAATTATAGATCCACTAGGATAAATACAACAAAGTTTATCTTTCACCAAATAGAATATTTACTAAGACATCACAATCTAACTATAGACACATTACTTGTCTTTGTTTGAGCGTGCGTGTGTGTGTGTGCGTGCGTGTGTGTGTGTGTGTGTGTGTGTGTGTGTGTGTGTGTGTGTGTGTGTGTGTGTGTGTGTGTGTGTGTGTGTGTGTGTGTGTGTGTGTGTGTGTGTGTGTGTGTGTGTGTGTGTGTGTGTGTGTGTGTGTGTGTGTGTGTGTGTGTGCCTGCTCTGTCTTCTCGATCCCCAGTGAGTCGTGGAGGATGGCTGCTTATACTGAGCCAGGATTCTCTGGAGGTTTCTTCCTGTTAAAAGGGAGTTTTCCTCTCCACTTTTGCTAAAAGCTTGCTTAGTATGAGGATTGCTGTATAGTCACTGACACTAGTCAGTGACTTGATGCAATTTGCTGGGTTCCTTATATAGGAAACATTATTTCTGAGTGGCTTAATGAACTGACCTGAACTGGAATGTTTATTATTTGAAGTGCATTGAGACGACTCTTGTCGTGGTTTGGCGCTATATAAATAAAATTGTATTGAATTGATTTGATTTTAACCTTTGTAATTCATCTAAAATTATTATGAAATATGCGAGTCTGACCGAAGGACTCGATCCCCTCATACCACAGTTCTCCTGTTAGTCATTTGCATGATGGGGGACTTCACACATTACTTATATGACTGAATCACTGAGGTTTTTCCTGTTTGTGTATTTTTTCAGTTTTACTTATTTCCCGTGACCTTCCTGATTAACATGGAAACAAATTCATTAAAAAGATAAAAGTTTCAAAAAGAAAAATTAGAAACAAAGTAAGAAACGGGATAAAATAGAGATGAAGGAAGCTTTTGAGGTTGAGCCGTTTCAAAAGAGCTCAGATGATGCAAAATTCAAAGCTCTAAGAAGATTATGACGCAATAAATATTGTCCAAACTAGCAGCAACCATGTGTTCCCGAGAGCTGTCCACAGGTTTTGTTTTTGCTTATGATACTAGTAAAAACACGGGGACAAGTAATGACTTTTAAAAATGCTTCTGATATGAAAACTGGGCCATTAAAGGATGAAGAATCTCTTAATATAAACTTGTGGTTAATTTTTTACAACTTTTCCTCCAAAATTTAAGAATTTCACTTTTATTTTTTCAGAATTCCTTACTTCATGGTCGAGAAAAACACATTGTGGAAAAAAAACTACTTTGATTGTAAGAATGGACAGGGAGTGACATCATTTGGGTTTGGTCAGACAATCTGAGGTTCCACCTCCAAAACAGACACTTAAAAGACACTCGGGGCTCCTTAAGGGCTGTTTGCTGCCTACAAAATGCAGTAATGCAGAGCAGCAGAAGCTCAGGAGGTAGAGCGGGTTGTCCAGTAATCGGAAGGTTGCTGGTTCGATCCCGGCTCCAACCAGAGAATTCTGCAGTTGTGTCCTTGGGCATGTCACTTAACCCGCCTTGCCTGCTGGTGGTGGTCTGAGGCACCGGTGGTGCCAGTGCTCAGCGGCCTCACCTCTGTCACTGCACCCCAGGGCATCCCCAGCGTGTGAATGTGTGTGTGAATGGGTGAATGACTGATTGTGTTGTGAAGCACCTTGGGGGGGTTGTAGAACCCTAAGAAGGCGCTATACAAACACAGGCCATTTACCATTTTCAAGCTTTAACGCTGTGGTACGTAGTAGGGCTGGGCAATAAATCGAAAATGTATCGTTATTGAAATTTCTGACTCTTATCTGGATCATTTTTCCCATGTCAATAAATTTGATAATAAAAAATGAAAAGGTGTGTGTAGGTTAGAAACGTTCATGTCCCTTTAAGAAGCTGCACCACCTTTAGTCACGTAAAAATATGACTCAACATATGACAGCCCCATCTAGTGGACAATGTTTGTTTCTGCGCGTACCTGTGGTTAGCGTCCACTTATCCTTATCGAGGTGAAATCCTCAATATATCGTGATATTGATTTTAGGCCATACCACCCAGCCCTAGTACGTAGTTAAAACTTTCTAAAGTAACTTAAAACATGTTTAAATGTGACTCTGGCCCTCTTCTAGGATAGAAAGTAGGTAATTCATGGTTTATATTTCCTCTAAGCCCCTCCCCTAAACCCTACAGCAAAATAAACCATTTACGCCAGCGTAGAGTGTTGACCAGTAGAGCTGCGTGTCCACTAGAGGAAGCTGTCAATCAACGAGAATGCATCCCAATTCCTAGCATACACTGCAGTATGACATAGATGTGTACGTTAGCTTAGCACACCACCCTAGCTTGAATGCTAACTGGACCTGCATTAAATTATTGTCGGTCTGTAAACTTCGGGCTAAACTGTGGGAGAGGAGGGAGGGGAACAAAAAGGGATTGATCGTTTGTTTTGTGGAGCTAAGTGATTAACGTAGCATTCAACCTTATGCTGCATCAGATAATTGTTTTAGCCTGTTGTAGCATTAGCATTGCTACCATCATGAGTGCAGGATAACTGCAGGTTTTAGAGGTTTCCCTGCTTGAACACTGCAGATTTGATTAAAATGAGTCATTAGCAGCTCCTACAGAACCCGATGAAGGCTGAGGAGATCATTCAGCAGTTAGGTCCAGGTGTGCTGAGCAGGAATATCTCAAAAACATGCAGCCACAGCAATCCTTTGTTGGCCCTACGGCGCCATTTGTGTGTAGTAATATGCTTCCAGAATGGGAGGACCCATAGCTATTACAATTTCAAAAATGACGTAACGCTACTAACCACAGCTTTAACACAGTCCAGTTCATGTAGTTACAATAAAATTGTGTAAAACAAGGATATCTAAGTGTCATTTCTAATTTATAACCTTTTTAAAGCATGTAGTGAGTGATGTTGTTCTGGTATCCCCACAAGGAAGTTTGGCATGAACACTAGTATCATCTCAAAGTTCTACAGGTGTGCTATTGAGAGCTTGCTGTCAAGCTGCATCACAGTTTGGTTTGGAAGCTGCTCTGCCAGCAGCCGTAAATCACTACAGAGGGTGGTGAAAGCAGCAGAGCACATCACTGGCACAAGGCTTCCTGCCATTCGGGACATTTATCTCCAGCGATGCCTCCGGAAAGCACACAGCATCATCAAGAACCACAGCCACCCAGCGCATCAGCTGTTCTCCTCGTTACCATCTGGCAGGCGTCACAGGAGTCTGCCTGCTCGGACTACGAGACTTAAAAACAGTTTCTACCACCAAGCCATACGACACCTCAACCATTTCACTTAAACACACACTTAAACACACACAACACAGGATACAGATGTTACCCTGCAGCTCCACAAGTAAAATTTAATCTGCACTGGTTACTTCATTTTAATGTTACTACTCACTTTTTTTAGATATATTTATATTTAGTCATCTATACTTACTTATCTATTTAGTAAGCTTTTACTTTTAGCATGACTCTCTAATATTTTGCTTTTACTGTATAATACCTTCTTCTTTTTTCTATTGTATTATGCTGCTGAGAGACCGCTGCTCGTCAAACACATTTCATTGCAATGTTGACCCTGTGCTAACTTGCATTTGACAAATAAAACTAAACTAAACTAAACCACTGGAAGCCTTTCCACCTCCGTTCAGCGTGACTATCCCAGTGCTTTTCTGCGGATGTGTTCATTATTCAACACTGCAGCGAGAGACATCAAACTGCAGGGATTAACTTCTTGTTTTTTGCCACAGGAGACAACCTTTGACCATCCACACAGACGTCATAAGCAGTATTTATCAAACTGATGCCAAGTCATTGGTTTCCACTGATACTCCATATGACTCATGTCAGCTGTTGGCAACAACTAGTGGAGATTTAAAGACACAAAGCACTTGTTAACGTGGGAGAAGATGGAATCAACCAGGAGCATGTTTACCGTCATTCCTATTTTTAAAAATGGAAAGTTTCCCCATTTGATCAGAAATAGACTTGTAGACTGATACGCTAACAGCTAGTCTGAATGCAACCAAGACCAATTTTTGTTTTTACAATCTTAAAGTGACAATGTGTAGTTTTTATTGTTAATATGTGGAAATATCTATCAAAATTGTTGAAAATCATTGGCGGCTCCGTAACATATAACCATAAAAATCAGGTCTAAAATACATGGGAGTGGGTCTAAGTCTCTGGGCGACGCCATATTAGATGCCATTAGATGTGGGTGACTGTGGCACAGGAGTTAAGCACTTGGGTCTCGCTGGAAGCCAACAAATTGTCGTGACCCGGAAGTTCCTCAAAGACTGGTCTGGTCGGCAACCGCTGCTTTTCCTACTGGCTTCGGTTCCAGAAAAGGTCAAGCTGGACCTCATCATTCCTGATCTAACGGGGACTTCCGCTAAGGGTTATGTAGGCCGACAAATGGCGTCTAATGTGTTTATGAATCTCCTAACAAAGCTTAATGTGAAGACACCAGAACTAATCGCTTCTTCGGATTTGCTGGTTCTGAGCAGCATTACACCTCACCCCATTCACCGTCTCATTCACCTTAGTTACACCATACATTTAGTTTAAAGTTAGTCTAGTTTAATTTGTTTTTAATAAATCTTTAAACTTTTAAACTCAACTCTTTCTCTCCTGTTGTCTCTGAGTGAATACGAAGCTGTTATCTAATCCCTGCATTAAAAAGTTCCAATCTTCTGGTTTAAAACAACCTCACAGATCCATAAGGTTGATTTCATATTTACTATGGAATCCTGCGTCTTATGGCTTAACATGTCATTTAAATCATTACATAACAGATTAGATAGCAGTCATTTTTAGCTGCTACACACAAACACATTTCAAAAGTGAACTAAATATAATTTTATGTCGCTGCTGCAGCTTTTCCATCTACGTTTGGGGCTTCTTAGTGGAGAGATCTGACCCGGTTTACCAGTTTCCACCGTCATGTTGAAGCACGGCTTAGCCTCGGGGGTTAAAGATGTTGGCAAGCTGCCGAGGTAACTGAGATGTTAGGTCTGTCCGACCTCGTTTATTCTGGGGTTGTAAACGCTCTGCAAACAGCTAAAGTGGTTTGTATTTTTAGACCGAGTTTGGAATGAAAAATGGACTTTAAATTCACCCTGACAGGGTAAACCCATCAGCACCTCCCTCTGAACGAGAGGGCAAAGGTCAGCTTCTCTGAAAACTCCACCCACTCTCAGACGAAATGATGAGAGCAAAGGTTCAAGCCGTGGGATTTAAAAGTAATTATTGTGCAGTGGGTTTTATTAGGTTTAATTAATGTTACTCAGTCATGACTGTGCACTAATCACACATCATTTTTTGGAACGTTGCATAACCAGGAATCACTTAAAAGTCAAGAGTGCCGTTATTTGAACTGGTGACTAGTTGTCCTGAATGTTTCACGTCCAGAGATGACTTCTGTTGTGAGTGGTGCTGCATAAATAAATTCAGTTATTCATCAGGTTGTTTGTTGTATTGGCTTAATTTAGTGGTGGTTATAAATGTGTATAACTTTATTTATGATGATGAATTCCATTCACTTTTACATTTTCTGGATATGCAGACAAAAAGACAGAAACACGTTTTTTTTTTTACATTATTTTACCTTTAGTCTAATTCTGTTTAAATGCTGTGAAGGTGAAGCGATCCCCTGTCTAAGGTCTCAGCATCCATTATTGGTAAAATAAGGTCTGGGTTGGTTCTAAACACTGAATGAATGAATGAATGAATGAATGACTGAATGAATGAATGAATGAGCAGAGAGAACACACGCCTTACAACAGAAGAGAGAGGGGAGCTCTTAACCCTGATTTTATTTTTCTAAGTATAAAAAAACAGATGTAGCATTATAATTTACTAAATACACGTTGTGAAAATGTCACTATTTAAACCCATTAAGATTTGAATTTAGGTCAGCTGGATCAAACACAGCTAACAATGTTTTTAACAATAATAAAAAAGTTTTTAATCTCACATGTTCATGTTGTAAAAGAGTGGAATTTTATGACATTTTCCCAAAAAACAAACTTTATCCCTTTAACCTCCACACCGAACAAAGTGAACCGGTTTTTCTTTTTCACATTTTAATCCATTTGGTGCAATGAGGGCTATGATAACTCAAATCACTGTCGTCGTCATCTTCCTCCACTTATCCGGGTCCGGGTCGCGGGGGCAGCATCCCATCTAGGGAGCTCCAGACCGTCCTCTCCCCGACCACCTCCAGCAGCTCCTCCGGCAGGACCCCAAGGCGTTCCCGGACCAGATTGGAGATGTAACCTCTCCAACGTGTCCTGGGTCGACCCGGGGGCCTCCTGCCAGCAGGACATGCCCGAAACACCTCCCCGGAGAGGCGTCCAGGAGGCATCCTGACCAGATGCCCAAACCACCTCAACTGACTCCTTTCGATCCGGAGGAGCAGCGGTTCTACTCCAAATCATTGTTTGTCGGAATATACATTTAAAACAAGCAGAGAAACTTTGATCATTTGCACCAAAGCCAGTTTTACTGAGTTTTGTTCTTTAATGCTTGAATATTTTAGTTTAAAATAAACCTTTTATTTGTCTAAACAGTTGTAGGCTATGGGGCCCACGTTCAGAGTGGCACCGGCCCACCCCTAGAACCGCCCCTGATGATTTGTATTAAACAATGAAAAAAAATAACTTTACGTTGATATTCTAGTGGGAAAATGCGCCTATAATTCCCAGAATTCCAGGTTTCAGTGAAGCAGAAGCCTTTAGTTCAGCTGTGACGTTTGCTCCGGCGGACGAGGGGAAAGAAAGAGGAGAGCAGCGTAAGAAAATCACCATCAAATCCTCTGGCAACGTGACGTCCCAGCAGCTGGAGCAGCTGGAGGCTCGTGCAGCAGCGCGTGTGAATCACATGGAGTCACTTTGGCGCGAGGCGCGTCTCTGTGTGGATTCTGCACGCGCAGGTTTATAATATTACTAATAAAATAAAAACTAACCGGAGCAGATGGGAGCCCTTCCTCGGCAGCTGCGTTCGGGAGTCTGCGCGTCGCTGCTGCCCTGAACTTTCCTCCTGGTGTCCTCCTGCAGCCTCCAGCCGCCATGAAGACCAGGACGCTGCTGTCGCTCAGCCTCAACTTCTTCGCGCTGTTTTTCGCCATAACCGCGTTCATGACGACTTACTGGTGCGTGGGCACGCAGAGAGTCCCCAAGCCCAAGTGCAGCAAGCTGCGGACGCACCAGTGCATCGATTACGGGGTGAACGAAACGGACCCGAACAAAGTGGTGTACAGCTGGGAGACCGGGGACGACCGGTTCCTGTTCCGGCAGTTCCACACCGGGATCTGGTTTTCCTGCGAGGAGAACATCCACGATGAAAGTAAGACCAGGTGTGTGTGAGTGTGTGTGAACGTTAAAGTCTTATGGATCAATAGGAAGGTCGTAAAGTAACATAAGTTCAGATATTAGACGTTTTAGATCGGTGTAACCATTTCATTAAACTTCTGAGCCAAACCTCTTCACACATGAAACAGTGAATTCTGTTTGCAGCTGAAACGGCTTGACTTAATGAGGATTACGTAACTGGGGGGTCTTGATGAGTTTTTCCTCAAAACAGCTGTCGCCACCCTCCTCCTAACTGATTAAAGAGCTCCACTTACAGCAAATCCAGACACATCCGGCTGATGGGAAGACAAGGAGTTCCTCATCCGTGCAGGAATCCTCCGGGTCAGGGGTCACGTTTCTATCCTGTTTGGTGAATTGACACATGGCGCTCCACGGATGTCTCCATCGTTGACGGGGCATGATTGGTTTTACAGTGCATAGATTTATTTTTCTTACCAGATGTTATCTAGCCCTGCCAGCACATCTGGTGACAGAGCGAGAGGCCAGAAAAGGCCAGTGCCTGGCATATGCCTGATATTCTGCACTGAATCATTTCTGAACGTTCGGTTTTTTTTTTTGTTTCTGTGAGGATTAAACTGCTGATGTGTTCAGACACACCTGGATTTCAAGTATAAATTAAACAGAGATAGGACTTAGACTGCAGCCTGAACAGGATCAGTTAGGCGCTAAGATGTGAGGTGGTGTTTGGTTGAGACTCGAACGCACCAGGGAGCAGACTGGCAGGAAGAGTTTTATCTGAACGATGGCAGGTTGGACGACACGACGGGAAGACGAGACGAAGATCTGGCACAGAAAAGCTCAACCAGATGTCCAAGGGCAGTCGGGGACACAGGTGGGTAGTCTAACGAGGGGGGACGAGACCACCAGAACCTGACATGAGATTTATGAATCTAAATGAATCTGTCTGTATTCTATCAATGGTTTGCAGATCCATGACTGTATATATTTCTTCTGCTCTGCTGCAGGTGAGAGATGCAGAAGTTTCATCGATTTAGCCCCCGCATCGGAGAAAGGTGACTTAACTGGTCTCATGAAACACCCCCGATCACTGGAGGTGATGGGATGTTTATGAAGTGGGCTTCAGCAGGCCTGGAGCCAGGCCTTGGAGACCTGCAGCTTCAGTATGAAGCCCAACAGTTCTGGCAGAAATCTCTTCACTTGACAGTTATGATTTAAAGGGCCAGTACCGATTTCTAGAGGTGTGATGGTACACCTATAGTCCTGGTTTGGTACATGGATTGACTTTTCTTTAGAGTACCGTGCATACCGGTACTACTTCCAGGCAGTCTGTCAGTATCCCAAAGCTTTCTTTGGATTTAACCAAACCTGAAGAGCATTCACAGTGATGGGCAAATTTACAATTTAAAGAGGGTCTTTTATCCATCCCAGGGTTTGTTTCCCTCCAAAAATCAGTATTTTTCTGGAATTCCATATTGGACATGGAAGGAAGGAAGGAAGGAAGGAAGGAAGGAAGGAAGGAAGGAAGGAAGGAAGGAAGGAAGGAAGGAAGGAAGGAAGGAAGGAAGGAAGGAAGGAAGGAAGGAAGGAAGGAAGGAAGGAAGGAAGGAAGGAAGGAAGGAAGGAAGGAAGGAAGGAAGGAAGGAAGGAAGGAAGGAAGGAAGGGTGGGTGGGTGGGTGGGTGGGTGAATGAACGATACGTTCGATCGGCTCACACATTAGTGGCACAGAACCGGACTTTGGTTTCATGGTAGGTAGGTAGGTAGGTGAATGAACGATACGTTCGATCGGCTCACACATTAGTGGCACAGAACCGGACTTTGGTTTCATGGGTTGGATATGCATTTTCCAGTCCGAGGAAACTCTTTTTTTCATACCTCCTCCCCAGCGGTCCAACTGGAACCGAGTAGACACTGATTGGCTGGCTGAAATTACGCGTACCGCCTCTGATTGGTGAGTAGAATGAGCCAGCGGGGGGATCCTGCTCACGCGATTTAAAATGAAAAATTTTAGTATTTTAAATTCCCAGACGTCTTATGTTAAATCCATGGCACATATCAAACAGGATCAGAAAATAACTTTTATCCTCTCATAGACACCCGTTCACTTTTAGCAGTTGGGGACCCATGGTCCAGAGGTAGCTGGGTGTGTTTTAAGCTCTCCATTGAAACAGATTTCATTCTCAGCTGGCTGGGGGGTTGTCAGTTTTCCTCCTTTAAAAAAATAGGTAAAAAATAGGAGGAACTCCGTCACTGCTTACAATCCAAATTAGTGTGGTTGCCCATTCTGCAGCTAGCTAACGCAGCATCGTAGGCTTTTGTAATTCAACACCAGGAGGAAAAAAGCCTCCAGCATTGTTTAAAAGACTGAAGCCAATAAACAGGAGCGGAAGCCGCGGTCATGTGACGCAAGTCTGTTCCATTTAACCGTTTTCTTTGACCAAGGAAGGACCGTGTCCTCGTAAGCAAGGCGCCTTGGCATTGAGGAACACCCCCGTAACAGCAAGCTAACGACCACACTTCCTGTAACACTGGAGAAATATTACCGTAATAAGTGTAGTAAGTTCTCCCTACCATAAAACACCTGATACAACAATGTAGTAGCCTACTTATCAACCTACTGTGAATGACTCGTCATTGTTTGTCTACCAGAATCTTCTGGTGCTGATCCGAAAAATCCGAAACCGATTTTGTTGCTTAGGAAAATGGACTGTAGTTGAGGATGTCATTCTTACAAACTGCACCTTTTAATTAAAATGGAACTGGTGATCAAAATAGTTTTGCTTATATTCATCAATTTCAATGTAGTTTTATTCTAATCATCTGGAAATGAAAGCAAATTTAATCAACACATATGTTTTTATTTCCACTTTGTCCCCTTGGCGGCACTTTAATAAATAATCTACAGTCAGTTACGACAGACTCTGACGATGTTGGTCAGTAAATGAGGCAACAGAAGGAAGTATTAAAGCTTGTTTATATTCTACTGAATTTAACTGCAAAAGAAAAAAGAGGGACGTTTGACCTCACCGTTGACCCGGTTTTAGACAGTACCTCAAATTTTATTGTTCTGCACTAAGATGTTTCCCAGGGCATTTTTTAATAGAATGATAAGAATCAACATTTAGTTTCGGAAAATTGCCTCATGGTTTCTCAGTCTTTTTTGTGCTACACTGGAATAACAGCAACAGGAATTTAAAAAGTAGAAGAAGAAGAAGAAAGTATCATTTCTATAGCGCCTCTCAAGATAAAAATCACGAGGTGCTTCACAAAAACAAAAAATGTAAAAAATAATTTAGAAAATGATTACAAATATATTTAAAATGAGCAAAAAACAGACTATTGTGATTAAAAATGTAAAGAAAGAGAGAGAGTGAATAGGAAAGAGGGAAATCGGTGGATCCTGAGGAAGGTGGAATAGGTGGGGAGAGCAGAATAAAGAGAGAGTGGTGAAGAAGGTCATACAAAAGCCAGCTTGAACAAGTGAGTCTTCAGCTGCTTTTTAAAGGAGACCACTGAGTCCACTGATCTCAGGCTCAGGGGGAGAGAGGTCCAGAGTTTGGGGGCCACAGCAGCAGATGATCTGTCAAGTAGTTTTTAGGTGACATTAGCATTTTCTACTGCACAATGTTCTGGGTTTGATTCTGTTTCTCAGGGATGCTGTGGCTGTCTCTGGTTTCTGAGATGTTGTACATTCTCCTGCTGTTGGTGGGCTTCAGCCTCATGTGTATGGAGCTATTCCACTCGAGCAATGTCATCGATGGACTCAAGCTCAATGCCTTCGCTGCTGTCTTCACAGTGCTCTCAGGTTGTCTGAGTTCCTCTTTGCTTTTATTCTGGTTGTAATTCTGACAAGTATCAGCTTTTAATCTGGTGGTTCAAGAATAAAACTCACATCTAGTAGATTTAAAAGAGAAGCAACAGGTTTTCTTTAGGAAGACATTTCACTTCTCATCTGGAAACATTTTTAGCGCGGTGGCAACTCAGGGTGTCTATTTTCCTAAAAGGCATGCGCTGTTTCCGACCTGCTTTCCTACGTAAATGATGACACTGGAGAGACGCTCAGTGTTGATGATAAGCTGCCCTGGGGCAAACTGACAGAAGCACGGCTGCTGAACGCTGGCACCAATGGTCCCTCGGCCACCATGTCAGGGAAGCCGATAGCGTGTCTTGTCCAACAACACGACTGCGACATGCTAAGCAAGGCTCAAACTTGCAGCTCTTCATTATTGGAGCAGGAAGTTAACTTTTTGTCCACTAACTACTAGTGGTGTGCATCTCTACCTGCCTCACGATTCGATCCGATTCCGATTATCTGCCTAAAGATTCGATTTGAGTCTGAAATGCATCACGATTCTTCTCACAAAAAATTTCATTACTTAATAAAAGCAGTAGAATAGTTTTCAATTTCTTTTTTGTTTCAAAATCCCTGAAAAACAACATGCATCTATTCACTTTAGTGAGCAATAATGTTTAAGTGTGCTGCCTATAATAACTTAAATAATATAAGAAATAATGTTTTCAGTAGAGCAGCTTTAAGATAGAATACTACTGAACTTAAAAATAGTAAACAAATACTGTGTTAAGTGATTCTTTCACATCCAGGATCCCAAAACCAAAATTAGTCCAGACATCCGATTTAAATGTAACGGGTACATCTTTGATTACTGGTAATGTTCGCCCTGTCTGCCATTTCTGTTTTAAATTGGCGCTAGGGCAACGCAGTGCGCATGTCGTTGCAACTCTGCCCCCAGAAGTAATTGTAAAACCTCAAAACTTTATTGTCCTCGCATAGACGTAGGGAGAAAATCTCACTATTTCACGTTGCTGCATCGATAAGGAATCATGCACGGCTGAATCGCGATGCAGCTTAGAATCGATCATTTTTCCCACCTCTACTAACTACTGCTAACGCTAGTCCAAGGTACTGCTAATGCTAGCCCAAGCAGCTAACATCCTTGTTGGACAAGAAGAAAACAACAAAGAAGAATTTTGGAGCACCACTCACATTCCAGGATGTACCGGGAACATCCAGACTGTGAACGAAGGCCAGATGAATGCACAGCCCGCGGTCCTTGTCCTCTTCCTCATTTGTCCACCTTAAATTGTTAGAGCTTCATTCTAATTTACCCCCCTGCTCCACTGCCCACCCCACCTTGTTTTGATCCCATTCCTGAATGATTAACCGTCGGCGAGCATTAAAAACCTCTGTGAATATCAGGAGAGCCGTTTGTTAACTAGCTCCCTCTGAAGCTGCACCTTTCTGTCCGACTCAGTGAAGCTTCCTGGTAAAGAAGCCAAACGTCGTCTAGAAAATAAAGAAACGCAGACGTCTTTTTCTGGACCTTCTAGCATCGCCAAGGCCTCAATAACTAACAACCTTTACCAGCTAAACATAGTAGCAACAAGAGTTTGCAGCGTATGAACAAAGCTGCGTTTCAACAAAGTTATGTACATCTTGTCGTGATTTTGGGTAAAATACAGAATTTATGAATTGTATGATTTGATGTATTTGTCCTCGCTAACTCTGTTCTGCGACCTTTCTCATGACCTCAGGTCTCCTCGGGATGGTGGCTCATGTGATGTACACTCAGGTCTTCCAGGTCACCGTCAGCCACGGCCCAGCTGACTGGAGGCCCTACAACTGGGACTACGGCTGGTCTTTCTGGTAGGTCAGCAGATGTCGAGTATCTGGGTGACCAAACCTAAACGGGCCCATTAGGAACGTCGATGAGAACTTCCGCTCTGCTCTCTCCTTACCTTTCTGCAGCATCGCTGTGGGCAATGAAAGAGGCCAAAAGCACTCATGTTGTGGCGGGATTAGGCTTTGGTGTCCAAATCCTTATTTCAGGCGTGATTGGAATTGCATAAGGGGATAATATTCTACTTCTATATGCAGAAATTCCTTCTAGAGGATAAACAATTGTTGGAATTAACCGAGTGTGTAAAATATACATGTGAATTTTGGATGCTCTGCAATCTGTTCAACCGACCAAACAAAATTTGAAAGGCTTGGCAGTAAAAGCACATAGAGCGTCATCTTGTAAGATTATTTGTTTGTTTGTTTGTTTGTTTGCATTTCTCACAGCAGTTTTTCCACCTTTGATAATATGTATTTTTTTCTGTTTTCTACCAGCTTGGCATGGGCATCTTTCACCTGCTGTATGGGTGCGTCGGTCACCACCCTCAACTCCTACACAAAAACTGTCATCGAGTTCAGACATAAACGCAAAACCTTCGAGCAAACCATCCGGAGCGAAAACGCTCGGGAGGCTTACGGATACTACCGGGATCGCTCGTTGCACTCTATCTCTAAATCGGTGGATGTTTACTCCAGCCAGTCCCTGAAAAGTGGCAGGAAGACCCCCACACCTGCTGACTCCTTGGACCTGAGCGACTATGCAGCATCTCTGGGGGAAGAACAGTGCTGAGAGGGGAGGAACAGTCGGCTCATGTGAGACTCGGTGGGATTCGAGGTCACGCTCTCAGCTCCATGTGAAGCTTTTCAACACTGCCTTAAACAAAGCGGGCTACTCTAGTGGAGCCTGAAGTCGAGGAAACCAGCTCAGAGCTGGAATCACTGTGTGAAATTCATGAACCAGTGTGTAATCTGTTTGTGTAAATTATTGCAATATTAAATGAAAGGCAAAAGTTGAGTATATTCATATAGTGTGTGACAGCCGTATCAAACTGCTACCTGGGATTTCCTTCTTTTGAAATCAACCAATGATGACCTAAATTCTCACATTTTCAGCACTTTGTGCATTTAAGTTCAGCTGTCAATGAACAAAAAGGAAAATTAGTCTTTTCCTTCTGTCTATTATGCATCATTAGTGAAAATTAGCCGGTTTAGACTGTTGCAAATTTCCATCAAACTGTTTTTGGACTTAGAGGTACAAAATGTAAGAATTCTACAGCAATAATCTCAAAACTGTTGAGTGTCTCAGTCATGTTGGGAGGAAGGTTACAGTCGCCTCTTTTATAAAACCATGCAAAGCTGAGGCGGCTTCAGGGAGTCTTTGGTCGTTCGTAAGTGGTCAGACTGGCGGTGATGTGACGCGATCATGTGCTTTTTACAACGGCGGACTGGTATAAAGGGGGAATGGGTCAGTCTCAACGCCGCCACAGACTTCTTTTAACTTGGACATAACTTGTTTTTTATTGCAATTGAAGCCATGCTCGTGTTTCACAAGCTACTCCTAAAGGTGTCTGGCCTCCAAGGTCCCCATGAACTGTCTGGTGATCTGACCTTCAGCTTTAACGGAGCAATGCATCGCTCCAGTTTACCGTCTCAGCTGGTTCTGTTTGCAAAAGCGAAACTTATACCCCTTTGACTTTCATTTTAAATATAGTTGCCAGCTGGATCATGACTCCTCCCTCTGTTACACCAAGGTGTAATCTTCACAAGTAATACTACTACCAAGCTTGGTGGCATGAAAAACACAAAATTCCCGCACCGCCATGCCCCAATGGCGCTTTCATAGGACACCATGGCAGCAGTATTTCTCTGACTTACCAGCATGGCGTGTTTTACAAAAGTGGCTTTTGAAACTCAGCCAGCTGGGGGTTGTCATTTTTCTCCATTCCGTTTGTGATTCAACAGCAGCAGAGAAAAAGCTCCAGAGTTGTTAAACGAAACGAAGCTAGTAAACAGGAGTGACCAAGATGTTATTTCTTGTTCCCCTAAGAAGCCACCTCATCATTTTGCTTTACTCTAATATCAGGTCAAGCAGGCTAGAGGCTAATGTTGAGCTAACGGTGAATTAGAAGCAAATAGTCAGCTCTAAAAATATCTCAAGCTACTTTTTCAATGAACAACTGGATGTTACAGTAATGAACCTAATCGGTTAGTTAGATTACAGGCTTGTCTTGAAGACATAAAAAATTGGATGACTCTAAACTTTTTGCTTTTACATCCAGACTAGACTAAAGTTCTCATCTTTGGGCCCGAAATTCAGAAAAGGAAACTGCTTAGTCAATCACCTGACCTGAATGGCATTAAATTAGTCTCCGAGAACAAAGTAAGGTATTATCTTTGACCAGGACATGTCATTCAAATCCCAGCTTAAACAGGTTTGTGGATTTCCTTTTTCCACCTTCGGAATATTGCTAAGATTAGAACAATCCTTTCCAGGAGTGATGCTGAAAAACTAGTTCATGCATTTATTACATCAAATGGTAAATGGCCTGTATTTGACATAGTGCCTTCTAGAGTCCTGGAACCCCTCAAGGCGCTTAACAACAAAATCAGTCATTCACCCATTCACACACACATTCACAAACTGGTGGGGATGAGCTACAATGTAGCCACAGCTGCCCTGGGGCGCACTGACAAGAGGCGAGGCTGCCGAGCACTGGTGCCACCGGTCCCTCCGACCACCACCAGCAGGCAACGTGGGTTAAGTGTCTTGCCCAAGGACACAACGATAGTGACAGACTGAGCGGGGCTCGAACCTGCAACCTTCCAATTATGGGGCGAGCACTTAACTCCTGTGCCATCCGTCAAGACTGGATTACTGTAATTCATTACTCTCAGGAAGTCCACAGAACGTAGTTAAAAGTCTTCAGCTTGTCCAAAATGCTGCAGCTAGAGTTCTGATGAGAATTAAAAAGAGAGATCATATCTCTCCTGTCTTAGCTTCCCTACATTGGCTGCCTGCTAAATTCAGAATAGATTTTAACATCCTCCTTCTCACATATAAAGCTCTTAATAATCAAGCTCCATCATACATCAGTGACCTGATTGTTCCATACATTCCTAACCGAGCACTTCGCTCTCAGACTGCAGGTTTACTGGTGGTTCCCAGAATATCTAAAATTAGGATGGGAGGAAGATCTTTTAGTTGACAGGCTCCTCTCTTGTGGAGCCAGCTCCCAGTCTTAGTCCGTGAGGCAGACACCTTGTCTACTTTTAAGACTGGGCTTAAAACTTTCTTATTTGATAGGGCCTATGGTTAGAAAAATGGACTGCAGTAATCAAATCTGACCACAGGTTTCCTGGCGATATGTGAAGAGACCAGCCAGCACCATGTTGTACAGGTTAAGACTATTTCTACTAATAAGCTAATTTTACAACAGTATTTACCACTGGAACATCTTCTGGGCTCAGAAGCAGCTGCTTGAATTGCCAAGTTTGCCATTCTCTACAGTGCCAGCCTTGCTGTTTATTGTATTTGGCAACCTGCAATGGTGCCCTCTATTGGCTGGTAGATGTAAACATGAACCCAGTGTTGCCCGTCAAAATAAATATTTCTCTTTTTTTAATTAAAATACAGCTTTTAAAGGAAATACTTCATTATGAAAACCTCTAAACGCTCCGTGGCGGTACTGATTAAAAATAGCTTTTGATTTAACTGTTCCATATTCAACCTTTAACAATATTAAGAAAGTGTTATTTTTTAATGATGGAGGTAAAATTTATTAAAAATAGTTTTTTTTTAATAATTTCCCTCAACAGACACATCTACTAACAATTTCATTCACTATAATGAGAGAAAATCTTTTCTACAAATGCTTTTTCGAAGCAAATTTTATCTAGAAATGCACTATAATAACAATCCCTTCTTCTGCTTCTTCTTCTATAAATAACTACAGGAAAAAGTCACTAGAATGTTAAAATCAAAGCTTGACAGAAGAAAATGCTGTAAATGAAACTCACTGTGGTTGGAAGTCTGTGGAAAGCAACAAACATTTTCTGTTATTAACAAAAGTTTTGTTTTCATTACTGTCTAATGTTTTACCTATTTCTACATTTTACAAAGATGATATAATAGCTGCCTCCATGTTTAGTCCCACACTTTTGTCCTGTTGCTGAACATCTTTGGACAAACAGTGTTTCAGAGGACTGCTGTGCAAAACAGGCCAACCATAACTACTTGTGTTAACCGCATTTCAAATGGCACAACATCAAGTCTAGAGTAAAGCGCTTTGGAGTCCTCTGGCTCTGAAAGGCACCATACAAGGGCGGGTCATTTATCATGTTCATTTTTACACCAACTTAACATAAAACATAATACTTTTGTGAAAGAAACCTAAAGAAGTGAGCCCGCTCTCTCTCGTTGCTTCATTTCTGTCTTCTGTTTAACTCAGTAGCCATCATCGTATTCGTTCTGGGCCTGTTGCCGTGCCAACATGGCCTGGATGAGAGCGCTGGAACTAGGGGAGGCTGAGTTTTGCACCGGAGCAGGAGCCCACTGAATCCTCTCCTCTTCCTCTGCTCTCTGTCTTGCTTGCATGACTTGAATGACAACACTTGACGCTGGCGACGACGGGTTAGATGAGCCGTCCTGTCCCTCCTCCTCTCTCAGTCTGGCGTGCGTGACCGGAGGTCTGTTAGGTGAGTTTATGTCATCAGCGTCAGTGACCGTCCAGTATTCGTCCTGAGCCTTCTGCCTGGCCGCCATGGCCTGCTCAAGAGGGCTGGGTGATGAAGAGTGCTCCTCAGGCGTCTGCCTCTCAGCTCTGTGGCGAGCCACCATGGCCTGCATCAGGGCACCGGAGGTGGAGATGTCAGAGGGAACAGACACGCCACTAGCGCTGCGTCTGTCCTCTTCCTCAAGCTGCTGGCGGGCGAGTAAAACCTGAACCACGGCGTTGGAGTTGGACTGACTTCCAGAGGAGCGATCAGCTGAACGCCGCCCTGAGTGCTGAAGAGGAAATGAATGTCGTGAGTAAAGAACCAGTGGATTTAGTGGATTTGTTGCTTTTCAACGCGTACCACTTTTATTTTCTTCTGGCTGGGAGCAACAGCAGGCTGAGACTTCTGGAGGTTTTGAAGCTTCTCCAGCAAAAAGGACTTGTCTTTCCCCTCCTGGTGGAAATGCAAACAGATTCACTCAAAACGAACTGTGATGTGGACAAAGTGTCAAATCTGTGTGGATTAGAATAAACTCACGTTAATAATCCGCTGTCTGAGAAGATTAATGAGCTCCTTGCGGCCCTGAGTGAGCTGCCAGAAGATGTAGATGATGGCTCTGGAGAGAAAGAAGTCATGACACGAGACAACGACTCAGGTGTGCAGCAGAAACCATGGTGTGGACAATTATTTGTTTGTTTGTTTGTTTGTTTGCCTGCTGATGGTGGTCGGTGGGACCGGTGGCGCCTGTGTATGACAGAGCGCCCCAGGGCTACAATGTAGCTCATCACCACCAGGTTGTGAATGGATGAATGACTTATTGTGTTGTAAAGTGCCTTGGGGGGTTCCAGGACTCTAGAAGGTGCTATATGAAATACAGGCCATTTTTATTTATATATTTATTTGTTTGTTTATTTATTTATTTATGGAATTAAGAGATAGAATAACTGAAAATCAGACAAAAGAATGAATAAAAAGCATCTGTCTCTCCGTGTGTTTGTGCAGGACTAATGAAGTCTTGGGACAGAGGCCCAGCCCCGCCCATCACACACCCACCCCCTTCCCAAAGCTAATCCCCCAGGTCCCTGTTGTTGAACAGGAGGTTGGGAATGTGACTGCAGAGGCAGCTTCATGAATGAGGAAGGATTTGTTAGCACTCTAAATGTTCTCACATGATGATGAGCGTGAGAAGAAAGTAGAAGAGCTCGCTCCTGATGACGTTTTGGTAGATCCACACTACCCAGTCAGAAGTAGGAATGGCTTCCAGGTCGTGTATCCAGATGCTGACCACACTGAAAGTGTTGTTGAGTCCCTGGAAAGGCCCACACTGCTCTGATGGAGTCAGACTGAGGTGGAAAAACAAGCCAAACATGTCAAACTAGGACAGAAACCAAGCTGTTAAAAATCCCAAAGCCGTCCACTCTGACCTTACCTCCACGCAGTGTACGCAACGATCGACAGAGCTCCCACAAAGAAAGGGAAGAAGAGGAGAAAGATGAAGATGGTTTGCATCTGAGCCGCTCTTCCTGACCGCCGAGGAGGCTGACAGTTCCGGGTCAGGCTGACCTGAGGCAAGGCAAAAGTAAACACATGGGAAAGCCTATCCACACTCGTGCAAACGTCATTTTTCACTCCGTTATAGCCAAAAGCTGTTCATTCTGACAAGAGATTTCAGACCACAATAGAGAACGTCACAGGGTTGTGGCTGTAAAGGTCACTCGGCAGAACCGAATCCAAAGTGGATCCAATTACATCATCTCCTTTCCCCACACCGACAGACCTCGTGCAAATAAATGCCTCATAAGTCTGAAGCCCCAGCCAGCTGCCTTTTCTTGAGCTTTGTAGTGAAAGGATTTTAATGACTTATTGGCTAAAGGGAACAGTTAGCGTAACCTGAGCCCCAGAGTCTCTGGAGCAGCTCTGGCGTGGTATCGGCCGGTTTTACAGAGACGAATTATGTCTTTTTCTCTTAAGTTATAAAAGTTTTGTGTTCATGTTCAAGACGGCCTTTGGCAATACTCAGTAGTTGTTAAATACCTGTGCAATACTAGACTTACATAGTATCTCTGTGTTCCTCAGTTTGCTGCATAGTTCTGGAAATTTTTCACTTTTTATTTGTGTTTTTTTTTTAGAGGTCGAAGGTAACGATACTAGCTTACTGCCTACGTGTGTACTTGTACCGTTGTTATTATTTTTTCTTCAAATTATTCTCTTAAGTGTTGGTACTGCTGTAACAATTGAAATTCCCCTCTGTGGGATCAATAAAGTTGATTCTATTCTATTTGTACTGAATCCCTCTCATGAAGTGATTTCAGCTGTTTTATTCTTGTCAGTTTCAGTGCCTTCCAGAATGAGCCGTTTCAGGGCTTTGTCACTTTAGGAAAACAAACTGGATCTGGCCACGCCTATCTATCCCCTAGCCAAGAAGCACCAGGATCCAGGAGGGGCTTGGAGTAGAGCCGCTGCTCCTCCTGCACATTAGAGGTGGCTCTGTTCTAATTTCCTCTTATGTGACATCACAAATGGTAAATGCTCTGTATTTGTAGAGTGCCTACTTAGGGTTCTACAACCCCCCAAGGTGCTTTACAATACAGTCATTCACACGCTGGTGGTGTTGAGCTACAATGTAGCCACAGCTACCCTGGGGCGCGCTGACAGAAGCACCACTGACCCTCCCGACCACCACCAGCAGGAATGTGGGTTTAGTGTCTTGCCCAAGGACACAACAGCAGCATTCTCTGGTCGAAGCCGGGATCGAACCTGCAACCTTCATGTTTGGCGTGTTTATAGAGGCAGTAGAGCCACACGTGGCAGAGCACAAAAGGATGTAGGGTGTCCTACAGGGGAGGTCAAGACTTCTGACCAATAAAACAAGGTTTACCTTTTTAATGTAAAACAGGATGAAGAATTTTAGCATCTGGATGGCAGGGAGCAGAGGAGAAAAGTAGATCCCAATCCTACCAACACAGAAACGGTCAGTTTTAAATTGGCAGAAAAGACACTTTAAAAGCCTAAACAAAGACCGAGCGTTTACCAGGCCAGCGTTTGGGCGTAGACGAGTTCGAGGACATTCCTGGCAACGTCGAACTCCGGCACACCGAGCCGAGGTTGTAGTTTGGTTCCAATCACGCTGTTTTGAAATAAAAACAGTCTGATTAACATCTGAAGTCAACTTTTGATGTTTCGGTTTCAACTGGAACAGATGGACTCACTTGCTGAGAAACTCTCCGAAGAAGGACCCCAACATGAGAAAAAGGAAATCGATGATGACCAGTCGGTATAAGGCCTGTCCCACCATGGGCTCCCAACACTGAGACGGGAAAACAGTTAGGGATGAAGTCCTATTAAAACAGGTAATAAGGGTTGGTCTGAGTAAATAAATAAGAAACTACCGAATACTTCTGAGGCACCACGTTCATCCAATGGTAACACAAAACACCAAGAATGGACATCCTGAGCAGCACGTTCCTGTTGTAATAATAGAAGAGGACATTCAGGAATATTGACAGAGGTAGCTCAGATGTATCTAGACATCTTCTGAGGCGATGCGGTTGTTTAAGTATTTTTAGCTGAATGGTGGCAAAGAGCCTCAAGCCCGTCAGCTGGAGCCCTGATATCTCACCTGATGAGTAAGGCATAAATCTGCCTGCGGTGGGTGGAGTACCGCTCGAACTTGTTGAAGAGGGAGAAGAAGAGCGGGATGACAATGTTCATCAAGGACACTACAAAGGGAACGAGGAGAGTTTCTGCTTCCTGGAGCAGAGACCATGGTGCCGTGTCCATCGCCTGCTGTAAAGATAACAGCAAACCCAGATTACAGCTCTCAGTGGCAAACATCTACACCTGAGTGCTGCTGCTTCCTGTAGGTTCACGACACGGCCTGATGAAACCAAATACTATAACATGCCATAAAGTATTATGTACATACTGGCAAATGAGCCACAGCTGTGCAAATACAGGAGCTAAATGGCTTTTTGCTAACTCAACAGACAACAAGACTGCATGGTGGGACTCTTGCAAGAAGGTTGCCTGTTCAAGTCCCACCTGTAACCTTCCTGCGCAGAGTTAGCATGTTCTCCCCGTGCATGTGTGGTTTTCTCCAGGTACTCCATCTTGCTCCCACAAACCAATAACAAGGTCAGGTTATTTAGAGATAGATCGCCGCTAGGTGTGAATGAGTGAGTGACCTGTATTTGTATAGTCCCTTCTACGGGTCTACATTCCCCAAGGCGCTTTATAACACACCACTCATTCATCTATTCACACTGACCCTGACCACCACCAGCAGGTAAGGAGGGTGAAGAGTCTTGCCCAAAAGCACATCTGCAAAAGACTGAGTGGGAGATGAACATGCAACCCTCCGGTTATTGAGTAACTCCTCTGTCACCCCGTGTGTGTCACTGATTGTCTAAATGTGTCCCTGTGATGGACTGGAGACCTGTCCCCTGTTTCTTGCCTGATGACTGCTGGAGATGGGCTTGACACACGGGAGGCGACATAGCATCTCCTCCATTCATTTTCAATGAGACATGGGCAACAAAGTGATAATCGCGGGTCTCCCTCCTACTAAGCAAAACGAAAACGTGCGTGTGAAGTTTTGCACTCCCCAGCAACGCGATCCCAGAAAACTAAAATATTTTCAACTTTTCATCGCTGTCGCTGGGTCGAGGACCAATCAACGGAGGTTTCATTCACTGACCAATGAGCGGACAGGATGCTCCATACATCTCCGAGCGAACATGGAGGAGAAGTTGATTATTACTATGTTTTATATAGTAAAATGAGAAGTAAGATTTCACATAACTCTGGCAGCACCTTGTGAAACGTATCTACCACTTTTTTTTTTAACTCTGAACCGCTTAAATAACCTTAATTCCCTCCAACCTGGCACAGCCAATCAAAACAACGGAAGATTCGATTTCGCCATGGAACAGAACGCGTCAACGGCTTTGCTGCTGGCCGCTGCCGCAGGTCGCCTCCCGTGTATCGAGCCCATTAGGCTCCAGCTCCCCGCGAGCCTACCGAGGAAAATGTGGTATAGAGGATGAGAGAGTGTAATTCAGTATGAATTGATGTTGACCCGTGTACCTCTTCCCCGTACTGGCAGAGGTAGAAGATGCTGGCGCCACAGCCAACAGCCAGACAGGTGGAGAGAAACCAGGAACCAACGTGAATCCCAACTTGTTTCAGCTCTTTGGAAAGTGTAATGGACTCCTTCTCGGCTCTTTCCGATAATGACTCCTGGGAAAGCAGCAAGAGAACAAACAACATGAACGTACGTCCACTTGTACTTGATGAGTTTTAACAACAAAAACAATCACCTTGAGTTGGACGCGGAGGTTATTCTTGCGCTGTCTTACTGCCCTCTCATTGGTTAGACTAAAATCCCAGCTACACAGGAGCTGCCATGCTCTGCTTGAAGCCGGGTCTGAAAGCACGTAGTTTTTCTTGAATGAGCTCGCCATGCTGCAACAAATGAGATTCACCCAGTAAAATGATTGTGGCCAAAAGGGAAAACAAGAAGGGAATTCCCCCAAAAGTTCAAGGAACAAACCTGAAAATGAGCACAATTCCACAAAGCACCATATAGACCGCAATGGTGAAGAAATAAGCGAGCTGCATGTTATAATCCACCAGACCATGGAGAGTTTCGTTGCTGTAGCCTCCATAGTACATGACAGTATAGTTGAAGTAACCCTAAAAAGGTCAAACTTCATGTTACTTGGATGCAGACGTGCATGAAGCTGCAGATATGTGGTGTGGTGTTCTCCACTTACAGCCCCGGTCAGCAGCTCCAGTCCTCTAAAGCTCACGTTTGAAGGAATGTTGGCTGAAAGGTCATGAACGAGCAGCGGGATGGTGATGAAACCAAAGTTGACCAGGAAGGAGAAGATGTTGAACATGAGAAGCCACTTGAGGAACAAGAAGTAGGTGAGGACGCTGGAGCCAAATCTGCCCCCGATCTCCTTCATGATGCCTCGCCACAGTTTCAGGGTCTGCCTCGCTGATTTTATACCGTTACCGCACCTTCGAAAAGACTGAGAGAGCAACTTGTCATGTGTATTCACACAAGTCAATCTCAAACATAATCCCAAAAGCAGTTTATTGTTGAGACAAACCACTCACCAGGGACATGTTTCTACAGCAATCTGTACAACACAAGAAATGGTGGGAGTTTGTGGAAGACTTGAATGCCATAACTTGTCTCCTGTAAAGATACGGTTGTAGTATAAGAATATTCACCTTTTACATTTCACAACCATTTCAAAGGATGGATGGTAGGATGGGTGGATGGATGGATGGATGGATGGATGGATGGATGGATGGATGGGTGGATGGTAGGATGGGTGGGTGGATGGATGGATGATAGGATGGATGGGTGGGTGGATGGTAGGATGGGTGGATGGTAGGATGGGTGGATGGATGGATGGATGATAGGATGGATGGGTGGGTGGATGGTAGGATGGGTGGATGGTAGGATGGGTGGGTGGGTGGGTGGATGGATGGATGGATGGATGGATGGATGGATGGGTGGATGGATGGGTGGGTGGATGGTAGGATGGGTGGATGGATGGAAGGATGGATGGGTGGATGGGTGGATGGATGGATGGATGGATGGATGGTAGGATGGGTGGGTGGATGGATGGATGGATGGGTGGATGGATGGATGGATGGGTGGATGGTAGGATGGGTGGATGGATGGAAGGATGGATGGGTGGATGGGTGGATGAATGGATGGATGGATGGATGGATGGATGGATGGGTGGGTGGATGGATGGGTGGGTGGATGGTAGGATGGATGGATGGATGGGTGGATGGTAGGATGGGCGGGTGGAAAGATGGATGGATGGATGAATGGATGGATGGATGGGTGGATGGGTGGATGGGTGGATGGTAGGGTGGATGGATGGATGGATGGATGGATGGATGGATGGATGGATGGGTGGGTGGGTGGATGGGTGGATGATAGGATGGATGGATGGATGGATGGATGGGTGGGTGGATGGTAGGATGAGTGGGTGGATGATGGATGGATGGATGGATGGACAGATGGATGGATTATGGTGGCGTCACTTCCTTTTATCCACAGGCAGCAGAGGACGGTGTCGCCCTCTACTGCCCGCATCCTCCTGATGGCACGGCCCCATGAGTGATCCAGTGTTCCATTGTCTGTTCATGGTCAAGCAAGGAGGACACGGGCAGTAGAGGGCGGCACCGTCCTCTGCTGCCCGTGGATAAAAGGAAGTGACGCCACCATCACCGGCGATCTCTGATGATGGCTAGAGCTACTAGCTGAAACATGTCAGGTAAACAAATAACTTTTACTTAAAAAAAACATGGATGTTTGAAAAGAACCCTGTTTCACGTCCCACCTGATGTTTTTCTTCTCCCCAAAACTCTGCGGAAGCTCCTGAATTTTGCGGGTTTGCTCTCCTGCCGACAGAGCGATGAGCTCCTTGATGAGGTTTTGCTCCTCTGTCAGACGTGAAACAAGACAAGCTTATCTTTCCAAGAACACCACCATCCAACCTGCATATCAGGTCGCACTCCTTCACACTGCATGAAATGGAACACCAACGATGGGAGCGTACCATTTTCCACTTCACTCCTGATGGCATCCTCTGCTAAAGCTGCATGGGTCGGATCAGCGTTGGGAAACATGCTCATCCCTCTCATGGCCATTCCTCTCCACCTCATTGTCATGCCTCCTGCAGGAGCACAAAGGTTTTCAGATCAGAATGAGAAGGGTTTTGTTGCAATGCGAGAATCCCAACATTAGGACATTGCTGCGGTACTCGGTGCAAGAAAGGATAACTTAAAAGCAAAAATTAGAATTAAGAAATAAACCCATGAAAATAATACTAATATAGTGAGACAATAATTAGGGAAGCAGCATCTACATATAAGACAGTGTAGGTCAGAGCAGATCAGTTCAGGTGCAAACGCAACACGGGGTCAGGTGACTGGAACCAAGCCACTGCAATGAGCCGTTCTGGGATGTCATTCATGCGTCCGACCGCCGAGGGAAAGAAACTGTTTTGGGGCGTTTGCATTTTTTTGTGTGATTCACCGACACGTAATTTGATTGTGCAAAAATGGTTGGAAATGAAAAACACACAACTGGGAAACTCATTCAAGGCAAAAGCAGCGTAGGAAACACACAATATGCAGAACGTCGTGCAGATTTAGAGCTTTGTTATGTTTTGATGTTGTCTTTGTTTATGATTATTGAAGCTAATAGCATGGACAAATTACTGAGCCAAATGCATCGTTGCTATGGTAATGTCGCTAAAGAGGGTGACCGAACGCAACCTCAATATCCATCCATCCATCCAATTTCATCCACTTATCCGGAGTCGGGTCACGGGGGCAGTAGCCAAAGTCGAGAGGCCCAGACTATGGCGTCAGAATTCCGCCATATCTCGTGCACGCACGCGCGAGTCCCGTTCGCAGCCGCGATGTGGACAATACGCGTGCACGAGATATGGCGGAATTCTGATGCCATACCAGACTTCACTCTCCCCAGCCACTTGGGCCAGCTCCTCCGGGGGAATCCCAAGGCGTTCCCTGGCCAGCTGAGAGACATAGTCCCTCCACCTTGTCCTGGGTCTACCTTTAGGCCTCTTCCCAGTTGGACATGCCCGGAAAACCTCACCAGGGAGGTGTCCAGGAGGCATCCTGACCAGATGCCCGAGCCACCTCAACTGGCTCCTCTCGATGTGGAGGAGCAGCGATATTTATCATTACTATTAATAAATTTCAGAAACAGATTCTTCATGATCTGTCAAAAACATCCAGAGCATCAAAGTCAGGCTTGTTTTCTATTTAAATTAACAGCTGAGACTTTAATGTCAGATAAATTAATCAATGGTTAAGTGGCAAAGAAATAAATGGATTCTTAAACTGTTGTGAATATTTGAGCAAATTTCTTCAAAAATGAGCTAAAATATTGATTATATTTAACTGAAAACGTCAGGAAAAAACAAACAAATGTAAATCATGTTTTCCCAAAGAAACAGGAAATAATTTCTTTTCATTGGTAACTCTGAATGTGGAATAAAAATGGCCGACAGATGATCACAGTTCGTGCTGTGGTGATGACGAATGTCATTAATGACAAATCTTTAGTTTTTCATTGTTCATCAAATAAATACATCAGCATATGCCGTAGGAAAGCAGTCCTCAGCTTAATTGTTCCCTTCAGCCAAAGGTGAATTTCCCTCTGTTTGATTTTCTTTGCCTTGTGCCTTCTCTGTGTTCTTCTTGTCTCGACCCGTTAATGATTATCTATGAATTCCCAACCCAAGCCTGTCTTTTATCTACACTCAGCAATGATGTCACAGCAAGGTAAAAGGTAAAGCGCCGTTGAAGGAGCAGATGGAGAACAATGGAGTAAAAGGGTTCGTTAACTACCTGTCATCAAAGAGGGAAGTCCGGCAGCTGATCGGTAGTGGGAGCTGGAATCAGGCGTGTGGGGATCTGAGTGTTTAGATGAGAGAAGATGAGGAGCAAACACCAACTATGAGGTCGCTTAGCAACACAGATACAACAGGGCCTGTTCGATGAAACACCACCAGCTAAAGGAGTCGCCATTACAACACGCTCTTCATCCTTTCCAAGCAGATTTGAACAGGTTTCAGAAATGGATTGTGTTACTACAGGAAGTTGATAAACCCTAGCCCTAACCATCAGCACAATTAGCACGGACGTTCTGCGCTAACACTTACCTACGAAACTTCTACCTGATAACTCCTTCACACATCTCATGAATCAGAGTGTTTGCTAACATTTTTACATTTGGTTTTATGGTCTGTTGCAAACTGGACCTGAACAAAGCCTCCAGATCTTTTAACAGACCGATGAAACACTGAGCATGTGAAGCAGCATCAGCCGTAACGCTGAAGCTGTTATCAGTCATCAGTCATCTATGAATGTTTTAAAGTAACGCTAAGTTTCCCGCTTCTCTCCCAACTGGGGAGGAAATCCAGCTGTGGTAACCCCTGATGTCGGACAGGTGTTGGATGTTTTGCATGTTTTATGAACACATGACTCGGCGTTTCAGAAGCAAAGGAAAACATTCGTACTTTGCTCGCTACTTGTTAGTTTAGATAGGCTGAAACTGAAACCAGTGAGTGTAGGCCCTGCCCTCTGATGTTAGCTCGTTGGCTAGTTCATGCTTTACTCTTTTCCTCCTGATTCCAGGCTCCGCCATGATGCCAGTTTGAAAGCAATAGCTTAGAGTTAACAGTCTATAGCTACAGTGCTACCAATCAGACCATCAAAGAGCCTTCTCAGGTTAGATTTTAGGTTTCAAAGCATTTCCACCTGAACAGATCTTTGATGAGAGTCTCCCCCATGTTCAGGGGAGAAGATGACAGTAAATCCACTCACTGGCGTCATGCTGCCATGAATTCGTCCCGGAACTTGTGCTGAAGAGGCCCATGGAGAAGCTTTCTCCCCCCCTCCAGCCTCCACTCGATGCTCCCGGCTCAGCATCATCTCTCTCAGCCCACCAAGCTGGATCTTCTCCAGCATAGGGATTAGTGTGGTGGGTCCAGGACCTAGAGGTCAGAGAAAAAGGAAATTCCCGTTGAAGGATCTGTATTCATGATAAAATGAGCAGCAGAGTCATTAACCCAAGAAGTGAATTTAAACTGATCGTGTTTATTAGTCAGATTTACAAAGAAGCTGTAAAAGTGTTTTGAAGCACACACTGAAGGACTAGAAAATATGACGATGTCTGAATGAAAACAGCATGAAGTTATTATTATTATTAGTAGTAGTAGTAATAGTAGTAGTAGTAGTAGTAGTAGTAGTAGTAGAGTAGTAGAGTAGTAGTAGTAGTAGTAGTAGTAGTAGTAGTAGTAGTAGTAATAGTAGTAGTAGTAGTAGTAGAGTAGTAGTAGTAGTAGGGCAGTAGTAGTAGGAGTAGTAGTAGAATAGTAGAGCAGTAGTAGTAAAGTAGTAGAGTAGTAGTAGTAGTAGAGTAGTAGAGTAGTAATAGTAGGGTAGTAGTAGTAGAGTAGTAGAGTAGTAGTAGTAGTAGTAGTAGTAGAGTAGTAGTAGTAGGGTAGTAGTAGTAGAGTAGTAGTAGGAGTAGAAGTAGAGTAGTAGTAAAGTAGTAGAGTAGTAGTAGTAGTAGTAGTAGTAGTAGTAGTATCAGTAGTAGTAGTAGAGTAGTAGAGTAGTAGTAACAGTAGAAGTAGTAGTAGAGTAGTAGAGTAGTAGTATCAGTAGTAGTATCAGTAGTAGTATCAGTAGTAGTAGTAGAGTAGTAGAGTAGTAGTAACAGTAGAAGTAGTAGTAGTAGAGTAGTAGAGTAGTAGTATCAGTAGTAGTAGAGTAGTAGAGTAGTAGTAGTAGTAGTAGAGTAGTAGAGTAGTACAGTAGAAGAGTAGTAGTATCAGTAGTAGTAGAGTAGTAGAGTAGTAGTATCAGAAGTAGTAATAGAGTAGTAGAGTAGTAGTGTCAGTAGTAGTAGTAGTAGTAGTAGTAGTAGTAGTAGTAGTAGTAGAATAGTAGAGTAGTAGTATCAGTAGTAGTAGTAGTAGTAGAGTAGTAGTATCAGTAGTAGTAGAGTAGTAGAGTAGTAGTAGTAGTAGTAGAGTAGTAGAGTAGTACAGTAGAAGAGTAGTAGTATCAGTAGTAGTAGAGTAGTAGAGTAGTAGTATCAGAAGTAGTAATAGAGTAGTAGAGTAGTAGTATCAGTAGTAGTAGTAGCAGTAGTAGTAGTAGTAGTAGTAGTAGTAGTAGTAGAGTAGTAGTAGAAGTAGTAGTAGTAGAGTAATAGAGTAGTAGTATCAGTAGTAGTCGTAGTAGTAGTAGTAGTGGTAGTAGAGTAGTAGAGTAGTAGTATCTGTTGTAATAGTAGTAGTAGTAGTAGTAGTAGTAGTAGTAGTAGTAGTAGTAGTAGTAGTAGTAGTAGTAGAGTGGTAGAGTAGGAGAGTAGTAGTATCAGTAGTAGTAGAGTAGTAGTAGTAGTAGTAGTAGTAGAGTAGTAGAGTAGTAGGGTAGTAGTATCAGTAGTAGTAGTAGTATCAGTAGTAGTAGTAGAGTAGTAGGGTAGTAGTATCAGTAGTAGTAGTAGTATCAGTAGTAGTAGTAGAGTAGTAGGGTAGTAGTATCAGTAGTAGTAGTGGTATCAGTAGTAGTAGTAGAGTAGTAGGGTAGTAGTATCAGCAGTAGTAGTGGTATCAGTAGTAGTAGTAGAGTAGTAGAGTAGTAGTATCAGTAGTAGTAGTAGAGTAGTAGAGTAGTAATAGTAGGGTAGTAGTAGTAGTAGTAGAGTAGTAGAGTAGTAGTAGTAGTAGTAGTAGTAGTAGTAGAGTAGTAGTAGTAGGGTAGTAGTAGTAGAGTAGTAGTAGGAGTAGAAGTAGAGTAGTAGTAAAGTAGTAGAGTAGTAGTAGTAGTAGTAGTAGTAGTAGTATCAGTAGTAGTAGTAGAGTAGTAGAGTAGTAGTAACAGTAGAAGTAGTAGTAGAGTAGTAGTATCAGTAGTAGTATCAGTAGTAGTAGTAGAGTAGTAGTAACAGTAGAAGTAGTAGTAGTAGAGTAGTAGAGTAGTAGTATCAGTAGTAGTAGAGTAGTAGAGTAGTAGTAGTAGTAGTAGAGTAGTAGAGTAGTACAGTAGAAGAGTAGTAGTATCAGTAGTAGTAGAGTAGTAGAGTAGTAGTATCAGAAGTAGTAATAGAGTAGTAGAGTAGTAGTATCAGTAGTAGTAGTAGTAGTAGTAGTAGTAGTAGTAGTAGTAGAATAGTAGAGTAGTAGTATCAGTAGTAGTAGTAGTAGTAGAGTAGTAGTATCAGTAGTAGTAGAGTAGTAGAGTAGTAGTAGTAGTAGTAGAGTAGTACAGTAGTACAGTAGAAGAGTAGTAGTATCAGTAGTAGTAGAGTAGTAGAGTAGTGGTATCAGAAGTAGTAATAGAGTAGTAGAGTAGTAGTATCAGTAGTAGTAGTAGCAGTAGTAGTAGTAGTAGTAGTAGTAGTAGTAGTAGAGTAGTAGTAGAAGTAGTAGTAGTAGAGTAATAGAGTAGTAGTATCAGTAGTAGTCGTAGTAGTAGTAGCAGTGGTAGTAGAGTAGTAGAGTAGTAGTATCTGTTGTAATAGTAGTAGTAGTAGTAGTAGTAGTAGTAGTAGTAGTAGTAGTAGTAGAGTGGTAGAGTAGGAGAGTAGTAGTATCAGTAGTAGTAGAGTAGTAGTAGTAGTAGTAGTAGAGTAGTAGAGTAGTAGGGTAGTAGTATCAGTAGTAGTAGTAGTATCAGTAGTAGTAGTAGAGTAGTAGGGTAGTAGTATCAGTAGTAGTAGTAGTATCAGTAGTAGTAGTAGAGTAGTAGGGTAGTAGTATCAGTAGTAGTAGTGGTATCAGTAGTAGTAGTAGAGTAGTAGGGTAGTAGTATCAGCAGTAGTAGTGGTATCAGTAGTAGTAGTAGAGTAGTAGGGTAGTAGTATCAGTAGTAGTAGTAGTATCAGTAGTAGTAGTAGAGTAGTAGGGTAGTAGTATCAGTAGTAGTAGTGGTATCAGTAGTAGTAGTAGAGTAGTAGGGTAGTAGTATCAGCAGTAGTAGTGGTATCAGTAGTAGTAGTAGAGTAGTAGAGTAGTAGTATCAGTAGTAGTAGAAGTAGCACTCATTCATGTCCGGTCAGAGGAGGCAGGGGAAGCCCTGCCTCCCTTGTCATTGTCACAAATAAAATACTAATAATGATTTATTAGAAAGTCAGTGTGTCCATTAGTTTTCTGTTTGATTTCATCGTCTTTATGATCAAAATCGCTGAATAAACCCGTTTCCTGATCAAATATTCATGCAGAAGCGAGAGGAGAAAGAAAGACGTGCCGCACACACTCCCTGAAACAGGAAGTTGGTGCATGCTCACTGCTGTCTGTCTGTATGTCGCCTATAAATGTGTTTTATTCCACATGTGCTTCATATGATGACATTCTGTCTGATACTTATATATAATGACCGTGTGTGACAAACAGCGGCTAGGAAGGAACACGGAGTGAAAATGCGCTGGGGGAGGCAGGCAGTACCCCACCTCACTGATAGGGGCAGTGCTGAGCCGCATAGACACCAGTGCCTGTACACACAGGAGGGTGCAGAGCCGGCAGGTCTGCAAGGGTGAACCAGATTAAATTTGCTCTGAATAAACGGAAGATTTATGGTTTATGACCGAATGATTTATTCAAATTGGATTTTGTGACAGAGACCACAAGCTTGTGATCGGTCAGGATGCCGGTTCCTGCATGCTCGTCACCAGCACCGCTGTTGCCCCGTTTAAAAGTAAACAGATATATAGCGGCAGACCCGGAGCAGATTGAAGAACGCATGGCGTAAAAAGTCCGAATATATGAACGTTTATTCACCCGTGACTGAAAGAGTACAAAATATGGAGCAAATGTGGACGGAAATGGCGGGAAAAGTGGGTTTAGAGGTGGCGACCGCATGAAGAGGTGGAGGAGAATGAAGGATGTTATAAAGACTGAAATATGTAGACACATTAGTGAACACACTATTGGGGACGGGAGACGAGTGTTCTGGTCGCAGGATACCACAGAACAGCGCTACGCCCTCAACTGTCCTGGCGGAGAACTGCATTGCAACACTCCGAGGTCTGCGCAGAAATTCGCATGCAAAAATCTTTCCGACACTCGAGTGCTTCTCGCTTTTGGAGAGCTCACGGAGAAGAATAAACCAGGCTTTACACGAGATTTCACGCTAGAAATTCCTATGTGGCTCATCAGCACCCCTAGTGTTTGTACATGGAACTGCACCCACCTATAATCAGATCTTTTCAAGAAGTACAGATGAGTGACAGGGGCACTTCAGGGGGCCAATGCCCCTGTGGCCCCTCCCATATAAGGATTTAATCCTATTCTGCCCCCCCCCCCCCATGTAAATAATGAATTTGACAAGTTTCAACATCTATATTCCTTCATTCAGCTGCTGTGTGAGTGTTTATTCCAAAGATTTCTTTTAAGAACACAAAACTATTGAAGTGCTGCGTAGATGAAACCAAAGCTCCTGTTCCCATAAGTCATTTGGAGCATGATGTCAGCCTCTAAGAGCTGTAATAAAAAGATGAAACATTCTTGGATGAATTGTTCCAACGTTTCAGGTAACAATAATTCAGCAGAACTCAAACCTTTTATCTCGTCTATCCACTTCCAGCGTCTCGCTGTCATGGTACGCCGGGTTAAAAACTCCTCCGCTGCTGGAACTTGTCATGAGATCCTTCAAATGTGATCCTTTTGTTCTTCAAACGTTGAGATTTGATGATGTCCTAAAAAAGCGAACAAGGAAAGATCTGATGAATAATCTGTTGTGTTTGAGGTTCTGCTCAGCCCTCCCAACCCAAACACGCCTCGTCTCACGTCAAAAGGTTTTGGGTAGAGTGACAGCTATTGTTGGGGGGGAAGCGAGGGTAACTCCATCTCTTTCTCTGATCCACCTCTACTCATCATTAATTCATTCAGGAGGTTTGGTTCCTGACGGACGTCGCAGCAAAGACAATTCTGTGGTTCTCACACAAATCCAGGAAAGTTCAACAAAATGGAAAAGTGACAAAAAATTCTAATAAATAAAAACACACAACTGTATCGCTGACATGTTCTCATAAACTTGTTTCCCACCACTAATGAATTTAGTAACAAAGACATTGCTCACCTTAATAAGATTTAATGCAGTAAAAACGTCTGCAGTCCATGCAGCCGAGCCTGTGAGTGTCTGTGTGAGAGCGTGTCCCTAACATAAAACAATCATTCTTTTCCTACCAGGAAGTGCTGCTGGTGGGTAAAAGTCCATTGCTTCTAATGTAGCCCAGCAGGCCGAGAGAGGACACTTTCTGTTGTGAAACAAAAATAAATCACGTTGGGCAACATCTAAATGTAATCTTTATTAAGATACAAGGCTGTACTCCGAGATCTAGGTGATTAAATCCTGACTGAATACTTTTACATCCGTCTATAAACACATCCTTGGAAAACAAATAATTTACCACACAGAAGGAAGTACTTTTAAAAATTAGGTCATGACACAAGATGCCTGAAATCACAAAGATAGTGAGTTCAAATCAATGATTAAATGAAATAATATATGTGACGTACCAACCCTGCATGCTCAAGAGCATCCTGGTTAAGTAGCTTGGATGGAGCAGGGTTCATACTTCCAACACCCCGTATGATTGGATGACCTGCTCTACCTCTACTGCTGATTAATAATTCTATTCAATTCGGTTTATTTATAAAGCGCCAAATCAGGACCGGAGTCGTCTCAAGGACCTTCACACAGTAAACAGTACAGGTTAGGTCATTAAGCCAATCAGTAACAAGTTTCCTATATAAGGAACCCAGCAGGTTGAATCGAGTCACTGACTAGTGTCAGAGTCTTTACAGCAATCCTCATACTAAGCAAGCATGCAGCGACAGTGGAGAGGAAAACTCCCTTTTAACAGGAAGAAACCTCCAGAGGATGCTGGCTCAGTATAAGCAGCCATCCACCACGACTCACTGGGGATGGCGAAAACAGAGCACACACACACACACACACGCACGCACGCACACACACGCACGCACGCACACACACACACAACACATATACCAAGCAATGTTTCGATGGTTACATTGTGATTTCTTAGTAAATATTCTATTTGGTGAGGGATAAACTTTATTGTATTTATCCTAGTGAATCTATAATTAAACGGGTAAACTAGTAGTAGCACATTCAACGTCAAAGAGAGTAAAATGTTATTATCAGGAGAGGGAGAATGTTTAAGTGGTTAGCAGCAGTGTGCCAGCCGATGGCCCCTGTGTTGGCCTTGCAGACGAGTTGAACTTCAGGCTCCCAAAATAACTCAAATCTCTCAATTTTAATTGTGGCTTAAAAAAATTCCATAGAACATTTTACTAGCTTGTCAAAACGTATTTATGTTTTACTTATGTTTTATGTATATATGCAGAGAGAGAGAGAGAGAGAGAGAGAGAGAGAGAGAGAGAGAGAGAGAGAGAGAGAGAGAGAGAGATTTACATTCAGCTCTTTGTTAACAATGAACAAAATGTACAAATGTATATTAAAAATTAAAATGATGAGTCTGTATGCCAAAATTATCCAATGAGTTGTCAGTTTCTTTCAGTGAGAGGGTTTATGTTACTACAACTATTTTTTAACTCTTATTTATCAATCTAAGGTCTTATAAAGGCTTTGAGAGTAGTAGTAGTAGTAGTAGTAGTCGTATTATTATTTTTATTATTTTTATTATTATAAATATTATTATTATTATCATTATTATTATTATTATTATTATTGTTTTTATTGTTTTATTTAGTAGTGGTAGTAGTAGTAGTAGTGGTAGTAGTAATAAAAATATTATTGTTAGTACTATTATTATTATTAGTAGAAGTAGTGGTAGTAGTGTTTTTGTTAGTACTGTTATTATTATTATTATTATTATTATTATTATTATTATCATTAGTAGTAGTAGTATTTTTGTTAATACTATTATTATTATTATTATTATTATTAGCAGTAGTAGTAGTAGTAGTAGTAGTAGTAGTAGTAGTAGTAGTAGCAGAAGTACATAGTAGTAGTATTTTTGTTAGTTGTTGGGGTTTGTGTCATCTGACACCTGTACACACTGCACAAACAACATTCCCGACAATTACATTCACGCACTGTGGTCCTGTCCACCTGTCCAGGAATTTTGAAGTAGAGTATGTGAAGACCTGTTAAAGTGTCTGAAATGTCATATCCCAACTTCCCCATCTCTTTGTTTACTGGGAAACCTGGATGATGTCCCGATTGAAACATCTTTGGTTCACGTGGTTCTGACTGCCATATGCATCGCTAAGAAAACTATCCTCTTGAATTGGAAAAATAGAGAAACTCTCTGCATTAACCAATAGAAATCTTTTGTTAGATCATATTACACTTGAAACAGCCTCTGCTTCCACTTCAAATCAATCTCTCTGGACTCCTTTGATTGGTTCTATCACATAGCGATGACGGGAGACCATTGATATTGTCCTGTGGGATGATGTGGGTGAGGGGGTGGAGGGTCTGAGTTTGGAGTATTCGGATGTTCCCTGGAGGTGGGTTCACTGGGGGTGTCTGGGACTGGGGGGCTGTTGCCCCCCTCTGGAGGTGCTTCGGTTGCCTCGGGGGGTAGACTACTGGCAGTTGTGAGTGGGGCCCCTTGGAGGTCTTGGCGGCGGCCATGGGTCGCTGCCTGGCAGCCGCATTGCCCCTGGGTGGGGGCCTGGGGGCTCGGGGTGTGGGGGTGGCTGGCCCTGTGTGGCGATCTGGGCAGGGCCTTGGGGGTCGGGTCCTGACGTGTATGCTGCCGGGAAGAAGGCAGGAACATGCAGCAGTGCCTGGCCCGGGTTCAGGGGCCTCAGGTAGACCTTGGCTCCTCTGCTGTCCCATCACAGGGGAGGGGGAGGTCCAGGAGGGGGAGGACCCAACCTTACCTGGATGTCCTATGTCTTACATATTCTGGAAGTTGTGCAAATGCCGGGATGGGCGTAGACATTATGCTGGGGTGGGGCTGGGTTGGTGCCCTCGGACTCCGTGAGGCTCTGCAATGCTGCTGCTTTGGGCCCTGGCAAGATGGGCTGGGGTTTCCATGCCCTGGGTGGCATTTTGACAACAGAGGTGTCTATTGGGGCCAGTGGGGGAGCTGGCTCCCTGGAGGGCTAAGCCCAACCAGCCATTCCTCCCCATCCCCGCATGTTTTTCTCCTCCTGCTCCCTCACATCATCACACAAACATGCACATAGGACCTTGGGGGGTGGACATGTCAGGGGGTGCGGGTATGGACCCCATTTCCACATTCCTGTGGCAACCTGCCCCCCAATTTTATTTGCACCTTAAACACTCCCACCAATGATATCCCACGCAAACACACACTTAGGGCCTTGGGAGTGAGCACATTCAACGGCAGTTGGCAGGGGGATTTCTCAGCCTCATCCCGAGTGCCGGTGCCCACTTCCACTTTTAAACTGCACTTAGACACTGTGGGCTGTGGGTGCAAGTGGGGTGGTGCGGTGGCATCAGCTGGCATAGGCCAGACAATGCTCGCACTGCCCACTCACCACAGCTATGGAATACACCTCATCAACACACACTAACACCATATTGGAGCATGCGGAGGGAGACTAGGGGTTTTAGCACACCTCTGTTGTTGCTTGGCTTCCTGGGGCTGGAGGCTAGGAGGAGGGAGATCTGGCTGTCTGGTTGGAGTCGGGGGTGGTGGGTTGCTGTGCTCAGCATTGGGCGGGGGAGCCTGCTCATTTACACCCCAGCAGAAAGGGTCTAACTCTGGGAACCGGTAATGGTTGTGCCCCATGTGCAGCAATATCGGGACCAGAGTGAATAGGGTGTGTTTATGGGGAGCATGAGTGGGTGTCCGGCGTGCATTTTTGTTAGTGTTTGGTTGTATGTGTATGTGTGTGCATGAGGGAGGGAGTGTATGACTGTGTTTGTGTATGACTGTTTATGTCAGGTGGGGCCTTTGACTCCTCCCTTCTCCTGGGACTTCTATTGATGATACAGATCTTCGTCTCTCCTCCCACTACCACACCTGGTGTGGAGTGCCGTGCCTTGGTCTGCCTGAATGTTCGTGGCTCCCGGGTCAGAGGGTTTAAGATTTTTGGTGTCTGCCTGATCATTCCCGGTGGCTGTCTGGTGGGGTCTGGGTCCTTGGGCTCTGGTGGGTCCCCGGCGGGGGTGGTCGCCCCTGGGTCCCGGGTCATTGGGTCCCGGCCTCGGCTGGGGGGGGAGGCTGCGGGTGGGCCTGTGAGCTTGCCGCTGATATCTCCTGGGTTGTGGCCCCCCGGGGCGATCCTCTGTGCCTCTCAAGGGGGGTGGGGGCCTTTCTGGTTGCAGTCTCCTTGGGGTTCCTGTGTTCTGGGGCAGCGCCTGGATCTCTGGGACTTGGATCTCCCTCAGTCTCCTACACATCTTTGGGGGGCAGATCTGTGGTCCCTCACACTCTCTATTGGACGCTTTTATAGAGAAGCGATGGTGGCACAGGAGTTAAGTGCTCGCCCCGTAATCAGAAGGTTGCAGGTTTGAGCCCCGCTCAGTCTGTCGCTGTTGTTGTGTCCTTGGGCAAGACACTTAACCCACCTTGCCTGCTGGTGGTGGTCGGAGGGACCGGTGGCGCCAGTGCTCGGCAGCCTCGCCTCTGTCAGTGCGCCCCAGGGCAGCTGTGGCTACATCGTAGCTAATCCCCACCAGTGTGTGCATGTGTGTGTGAATGGGTGAATGACTGAGTGTGTTGTAAAGCGCCTTGGGGGGTTCCAGGACTCTAGAAGGCGCTATATCAAATACAGGCCATTTACCATTTACATAAACAAGCGCGTGTACACACACAGGTGCTCACATGTATGGGCTTGGGCACGTTCAACAAATATCGTTGCCACTAAATGCACTGTGATTTATTATCATGCTGTTCAGTTAAACAATGCTGATTGTATATTTCGTCAAGTTGACGCAGTGATAGCTTGCTCCTGATGTATTGTTGTGTGTCCCATTTTTTCCCTCTTCTTTCTCTTTCTGCAGGTCTAGAAACAGACTCTTGTTCATTATTGTTTGTTTTTGTGACCCCCCCCCTTCCCCCCTTTCTCCCGACTTTTGTCTTTTCCTTTCTCTTTCACCTCTGTCTCCGTGTCTGGTCGGAATTAAAAAGCATTCAAAAACAATAACAATAAAGTTTTAAGTATCAGGCGTGACATTAAAAGCAGACGCTTTGATGCCCCACCTGAGAGTAAATCTGTAAGGCTTGTCACCAGCATTCAGACATCAGTTCTGTTTGCTTCACAGCCAGACAGGACACGGTAAAAAAATAAATAAATAAAAAATACATAAAAATAAAATATTTTTGTTAGTACTATTATTATTAGTAGTACTACTAGTAGGAGTAGTTTTTAGGAGTTTAATTTTTGTTAGTACTGTTATTGTTTTATTATTATTATTATTATTATTATTATTAGTAGTAGTAGTAGTAGTAGTAGTAGTAGTAGTAGTAGTAGTAGTAGTATTAGTAAGTAGTAGTATTTTGTTAGTACAATTATTATTATTATTATTATTATTATTAGTAGTAGTAGTAGTAGTAGTAGTAGTAGTGTAGTGGTAGTATTTTTGTTAGATGTTTTTTGGAACAGTTAAAAGAGGCACCAACGGGCTTCCATACTTGCCAGAAGCTGGATCCACATTCCGGAAGTAGCCTCCCTCTGTGGAAAAGTTGTTTGTCTTCTGGACTGTACAGTCAGTCACCTCCCATGTATTATTGAGTATTTGTAGAAGCCTGCTAGTTAATATTTACCTAGCAGCGCCGCACTCGTTTACAACACACTTTCTGTTAATATTAGTGGCTTTGGAATAAACAACAATGGAAATCGATTCAGGTAATTAATTTTGAAGCTAACTTTTCTAAGTCGTTAACTTTTTTTTGCTAAAACTGCTGCTAGCGCCGAAACGAGCAAACAGCAGGTTGTGTTCGTCCTGCTTTGTTAATGATTGAAGATTTGGGTGTGTTTGTGTCTTGTCTCTATTAGTTCTGACTTTATTTTTGGGTTTGTTAACCTTAATTCTGCCTCTGCTGTTGTTAGCTAGTAGCATTCCGGAGTAGTTTAGAGAGAAATGAGTCAGATAAAACATGTCTTCCGTCATTTTTATTCCTTTTTAATAAAAAATGTAGACTGACCGTTTGATAATTGCTATTATTTGACGTGTGAGTTATAAAGTAGAGCACAAAGTCTTTCTGGAAGGTACAGTCGGGTTATGATAACCAGGATAGGCGTTATGGAGGAGGGATCAGCTCTGAGCCTCTTCTCGGGCACCATGGTGATGGACCGGACGACTGATGGACTCTGAAGTAAAGAAGGCAGGTTGGAGCAGATGGAGAAACGTGCCAGGTGTGATTCATGATGAAAGAGTTTCTACTAGGCCGGTGAGGCTGTTTGGTCTAGAAACAGTGGCTCAGAAGACTGGAGGTAGCAGAACTCGTGCCCTTTGGGAGTGACCAGGATGGATAGGATCATGAATGAGTCCGTCAGATGAACGGCTCATGTTTGGAGATAAAATCAGAGGTGGTTTAGGTGTGTGGAGAGGGGGGATCCGTAGAAGGATGCTTAGATTGGGCCTGCCAGGCAGGAGACCTCGTGGAAGACCAAAGTTTATGGATGCAGTGAAACTAACTGGTGGGAAAGTGCAGGAGATGGAGATGGTTGGCTCAGGCGACACCTAAAGAAGGAGTAAGGATGACTCCGACTGTAAAATCCTCCCAGGTTTCCCTTGCATGGCACTAAAAATTATTATGCAGGCATTTATTTAGTTCTAATCAACAATGATGTTATGAAAACAAACAATGGGTGCTTCCTTTTATTAATAAAACAGCACTTTATTAAATACATGAAGGAATTTGAGTAGATAACAAGAACAACAACTACATCATTCATCCATTCATCCTGGTGCATTCATTCAAATAATATTACAATGTTTTTTTCTCTTTTCTAGTGTTCTTCACTGATCACAGTGGACGCATCGCCAGTAACATCTTGCTGGACCAGCTCCCGAGCTACCAGTCCCTCCTGTACCAAAGGAGGTCCTCGGGCAATGGCTCCAAACGGAAGAATAGCTCAAGACCAAGGCTCAGCTCGTCTGGCAGTGGCAAATGGGCTCCAGGGACCATCAGCAGACAGGAGGAGAAGCAGAAGACTCTGATGGAGCAGCGACCCATCAGGGAACTACCCAAGACGATGAATGAGAAACGTCAAGAGAAGTAGGAAACGTTATTTCTGCAGACCGGACTTTGATCCTTTATTTGTTTATTAGTGAGCGTTATTAATGCAAAACCCTTTGTTTCTCTAATTAGGGCACAGCGATTGAAAAAGAACGAAGATCTGGACAGCTGGAGACAGTGGAGTCAGAACAGTCGGAGACATCTGAGGAGGCTGTGGGAAGATTATCGAGAGCTGCGAAGGTCTCTGCAGCTCTGGAGGGGAGACATCCACCAGATAGAGGGTAAAGGAAAAGAAGACAACCGTACAGGTGTGGTGTTTTCTCTCTTAGTTTAATTGTCTCCTCATTGCTTCTTTTTGCTGGTTTTAGGAAGGTTTGGAACAGGAATCCTGTCCTACTTCTCCTTCCTGCGCTTCCTGGTCATGCTCAACTTGGTCATTTTTCTTCTCATTTTTGGTTTTGTCATGGTGCCCCTCATCGTCGTCCGTTCTGCTTCAGGAAACATCACTTACAACCAGAGCGACGGTAAGAACAACGTTTTACTTCAAAGCCGAAACCAAAGAAATGCTTCAAGCTGGTCTTTCTCTGAACTGCAGGAAGTATCTGCAGTAACTATCCGAGCAGCGCTCGTCGAGGTCTGGTCATCTTTCATCAGTACATTACAGATCTGCTTTCTGGAGAAGTATGTTCCTGCACAGTCACCCAGTTTCATTTAGACACACAACAAACATCCTTCCACGTCGTTTCTAAACTGATTCTTTCTCTCTTTAACCCACAGGGCTTTTTGGAACAGACGTATCTTTTTTATGGGTTCTACAAAGCACAGAAAATCAGTTTCCCACACGTAACCTATAATCTGGCGCTGGCGTACCTGCTAGTGACGATAGCATACCTCATCCTCAGCCTCCTCTGGATTGTTAAAAGGTAGAAAACAGCCAAACTCACAACAACTGTTTAAAAATGTCAAGTAGAGGTGTCCGATGTTGGCATTTAAATGTAGCATCAGAAATAATCAGAGTCAGTTTTTAATCGTTTGAAACGGAAATTCATAGATTTTTCTAAGAGGGCACCCCCTAGTGGTGAGAAGGTGTTCAGCTTCTGTGATCACAGCTAGAAGCAATGTCTCTTGTTTTTGAGCATGAACCTGTCTGTCTGTCTGTCTGTCTATCTATCTATCTATCTATCTGTCTGTCTGTCTGTCTGTCTGTCTGTCTGTCTGTCTGTCTGTCTCTCGTCTGTGTGTCTGTGTGTCTGTCTCTCATCTGTCTGTCAACTGTCTCTGTCTGTCTGTATGTTTATTCATTTAGCAGACGCTTTTATCCAAAGCGACTTACAATTTATAACCTATAGGGTATGTTGTGATCTGTGGGGGAAACTGGAGTACCCGGAGGAAACCCACGCATGCATGGGGAGAACACGCAACTCCACGCAGAAAGGCCGTAGCCGAGTTTCGAACCTGCAACCTTCGTGCTGCGAGGCAACAGTGCTAACCACTGTGCCACCATGCATGCCTCTATCTATCTATCTATCTATCTATCTATCTATCTATCTGTCTGTCTGTCTGTCTGTCTGTCTGTCTGATCTAGCTTCGTTCGTTCGTTAGATATTTAGTTAATTAGATAACAAATTGATAAAATCTACTCTGAGCTTCTCACCCTATCTCTAAGGGAGAGCCCAGCCACCCTGTGGAGGAAACTCATTTCGGCCGCTCGTATCTGTGATCTCGTTCTTTCTGTCGCTACCCAAAGCTTGTGACCCTAGGTGAGGGTAGGAACGCAGGTTGAGCATTAGAAACTACACTAGGAGGTGCTATAATCAAGCCACAACTGCAGCGGATTCCTTTAAAAAGTTAATCATATTAATTAGAGACTTTGTGATTAATTATTCTTTATTAATTGGATTTTAATCGCTCAAGAAAATTTGCCCCCAAAGCTTTTTAAAAAAAAAAAAGTTTTAGTGATGCACAGTTTCAAACAATAAACATAGACCCTACTAGTGTAAATGCAAGCTCCTTTAATATCTGAAAAAATGCTTTTAAATTATATTTTGGTTTGAAACAGGAAAAAGAAGAAAATGATCAAGCCATGTGTTTTAGCAGTGCTGGCTGGCAAGAGCTGCGCGTTCACAAAAAGAAGCATTTCTTTTGAGCGACCACAGAAGTAGGGAGAGGGGATTAAAGGTGCACTCCTTCTTCCCACCTCTAGGTGGTGCTCTCTGTCAAAGGACTCCAGATTTCTGCTTAAAACAGACGTTACAGCCATATTTTGCACAGATCATGTTTAGAGTTTAGTATGCATTATGACCCTAGCCCTGCATCGGTATCGGTTTGCAACAGTTGTAAGTGTTTTACGTCTTCTAGGTCTGCTACAGGTTTCAAACGCAGCTTGGTCCAGGATGAAGATCGTTTTCAGAGCTTTTGCAACAAGATCTTCACCGGCTGGGATTTCTGCATCGCCACCGAGACGGCCTTTAAGCAGAAGAAAAGCTGTCTCCTCTACGAGCTCCGGGTTAGTTTACAGTAGTTGTAACCCTTTAACGTCATCAGCCTCGTGTGGCGTAAGACAGCACGCACCTAAATACACACGTCGAGTGTGAATTATCATTTTAAAGCTGAGCTTCGGGAAGCTTTGATCCTCCTGCTCATCCAGGTCGGGGTCGCCTGAAATAACGAGGCTTTTGATCAGAACATTTCTCAGTGGTTTTTATGCTTTTATCCAATCAGTTTAAAGCATCTCTGTCTTCTCAGACTGATCTGGAGGAGGAGAGGATCAAACAGAAAATCCAAGGTCGCACCAGAAAGGAGAAGCTGCGGATTTTCTCCATCCGCTTCCTCCTCAACTTTTTTGCCGTTGGCTTCTTGGCTGCTTGTTTCTACAGCATCTATTTAGCCACCATCTTCTCCCAGACGGCAGGAAGGAAGAATATCAAGGTAAAAGCACGTCCTCGTGCTTATCTTTCACTTCCTTAGCTAGCTTAGTTAGCTAGCACACTGGCAGCAAATGAAACCACTTCGTGTTGATTTGTAGGTGAATTTCTTTGTGGATCTCATCTACGAATACCTGCCCTCCATCGTTATCACCGTGGCCAACTTCGTCACGCCCCTTCTGTTCTCTTTCATCGTCAAATTTGAAGACTACACTCCTGCCTTTGAGATCCGTTTTACTCTGATGAGGTATTCGCCCCTTTGCTCGTCCCCTCAGCTCACAGAGTGGCTGTAATTCTCTCTCTCTCTCTCTCTCTCTCTCTCTCTCTCTCTGTCTCTGTCTCTCTCTGTCTCTCTCTCTCTCTCTCTCTCTCTCTCTCTCTCTCTCTCTCTCTCTCTCCTCTTCCTGACAGGTGTGTCTTCATGCGGCTGACCAGTATTGGAGTTTTGCTCTTCTCTCTCTGGTCTCAGATCACCGACTGTGGCGAGAATTCCTGTGAATGTGGCTACAACTACAAACTTTACTCCGTGAGTTCATTTCTATAAGTCTAATGCAAGAAACTAGTCATTGTAATAAAAACAGATGTTGGTGTCAAACTGTTTCCTTTTCAAGTCACTGTGGAGACGATGGCTCTTTAGCCAATGGGAGAGCTTGGTGCTCAGGGCCAGGATGTCACTAAAGTTACTTTTCATGCAGTTTGGTTTGTTTTCCTCACATGAAAAACGGTCAGAATGAAACCTCACCATCACCAGCTGCTTGACTTGTCGCACTTTTACACATTTCTTCATGTTTGATTTAATTCACGTTTCTCAGCCTTTTCTCTCATGCAGACATCGACCCATAAAGAGCAAGTCACCCCCTACCAGAGTCTTACTCAACTCCCACTTCCTGTTTGAAAAATGCAACAACTGCTGTTACCTAGCAGACCGCAAGGGCGGAGCCGCTAACAAACACACACACACACACATAATGACATTGTGACATCATATGGTACCAGCTAACGTTCTAAGGCACCTCTTAGCCAATAGCGGTGACAGATTTAAATTTAAATGCAGTGCAGAGTTTTTACCTGACAACGGCACAACACTGACAGTTTTAGGCAGAACATTTAAAATTTTAACTAAAATGCTCTAAAGTGCAAAACTATTGACGACACGTGTCTGCAGCACGATTAGACACACATTTATATAGTTGATCAGAAACAAAGGTAGATTTGTGGGTGACTTGCTCTTTAACGACTTTCCCAGTCCGCCTCTGGTGATGTCAACTGTAGTTTGGACGTAGGCAGGAGGATCGTGTTCTCGTTTAGCTTTCCGGGTTTGAATACACTCTTGTCATAAATCAAACTGTGTATTGTTTTGCTAAATATCACCATGGAGATTCAATTCAAGTTTATTTCTTAAGCGCCAAGTCAGGACCAGAGTCGTCTCAAGGCCCTTCAAACAGTAAACATTCCAATACAGGTCAGTTCATTAAGTCAATCAGTAAAAACCAGCAGGTTGCATCGAGTCACTGACTAGTGTCAGTCTTTACAGCAATCCTCATACTAAGCAAGCATGCAGCGACAGTGGAGAGGAAAACTCCCTCCAGTATTTCTTCTCCCAGGGAGCCGTGGTCAAACGGCTGGTTCGGTTACAGAATACAAAAAGCTTGTGAAATTAAAAGTTATGAGAAAATAAAAATCATACGTTCAAGGCTCATCATCGTTTATTTAAAAAGCATTTTTGTGCCACACACGATGCAAGAAAAACACAACGACTTTGTGCTCTTTAGCACAGTTTCATAATAATAATAAAACTAGTAAAATTCTAAAACCGTCTCATAGCCAGACAATAGCAGCAGAGACAATAAAACAACCCTCACCCGAGTCTTAAAGAATAGAAAAGGGTGTTTACTCTTAAACCATCCGGTGCCGGAGCCCATTCCGGAACTGCGCTGCTCTGGGTGGCTGCATGTTGGAGTAGCTCTGTTGACTATGTGTAAGTTTAGCTTTTTTTGGACATTTTTTCTTCTAGTTTCTCAAGAAAAACTGTATTTTTTTGACATTTTACTTTTCTGTTTCTGGTGCTGTGAAGCTTAGAGGATTTTTACTGCTATTTTTTTCACTTTTTGAGCATTTGTTATGATGTGTAACCACGGTAACAAGCTGGTTTACAACCGGGAGCAGCTGATTAACATTGGAAAGGCTGAAATAATACCTTAACTGAAGCCACAAATCCCAAATGAGCTAAAACGCAAGAAGCGTGGGTGCAGAGCGGGAGCAAAACAGAGACAGAGAAAGAGGAAATTCAAACCATCTCTTCCATCGATCATCATGGGCAATGATAAAACAGGTGCTGGTCAGCATCAGAAGCAGGGACCTGAAAAGGCTCAACAGCCTAAAAAAAAAGGCTGGTTCTGTTCTGGGGACGACTGTGAAACCACTGGAGGAGATAATGCAAAGAAGGATTCTCCAGAGAATCAAGAAAATTATGGACACCCCTGAGCATTCTCTTCACAAGACTGTCCGACAACGGAAGAGTGTCTTCAGTCAGAGGCTTCTTCAGTTTGGCTGCAACACTGACCGCTACTGGAGATCCTTCCTGCCAACAGCCATTGTAATATACAACAACTCTTTGATGACTTGATTATTATTATTATTCTGAGCTACTACAGCAATCAGTTTCCCTCTGGGATTAATAAAGTATTTTTGAATTGAATTGAATTGACCACCAGCGGGAGATCCTTCCACAAGTTCGGTCCAAGAACGGAAAAGGCCCGCTCCTCTAGTGACCCAATAATAAATAAATAAAACAGACAAAAACATTTCATTTGTTTTCCATTGGAAGGTGAAGAATATTAAAAAGACTTGAGGACAAGCGCCCCCCCCCCCCCTCCCCCCCCCCCCCACACACACACACACACTCCACCTTTACTATTTAAATAATGGATGTAAACGGCATTTTACCCGCCCACGCCTTGTGGGTCATTCGGATCATAGATCAGATCCCTGACGTCAGGAGGAAGTTACGCCAGAGCCTCACAAAAATGTCGTGCAACAGAACATGAAAAGTACATTCGTACAAATGTGCAACGTAAGGAAACATCTCCAGGCGTCGATAATAACCGTTAGTCCCTGAGGGGCTGGCGCCCGGCTAAACGGGACTGAATGTGGATGAGCGGGGCCGCCACACCTAACCTTACAGTACACGAAGAGATTTTTACTAAACATGTTTTATTTTGCATGCAGTGCTGGGAGACCCGTGTGGGCCAGGAGATGTACAAGCTCACCATCTTTGACTTCATCATCATCGTAGCTGTCACCCTCTTCGTGGAGTTTCCTCGAAAGTAAGAAAATAAAAATACACGAAATCTTCTTTTGTCTAGTTTTGTGTGTCAGAGCAGTGGTGTCCCACCCATGTTTTACCCCCAAATTCCACTACCTCCGCTCCGGTCCGCCCCCGCCTTCCGCAGCCGCTCGCTTCCGAACTCAATTTTTACTGCTACCCGCTCTACAACGGCTCCGCTCCGGTGCGGAGACCTGAGGTGGGCAAACAAGCACGCGCGGGATTTTCGAGATCTTGCGATACAGTCCGAGCAATAAACGCGGAAGTTAGATCCAAACACCTGTTGTGTGGGAGAAGCATCGGCATGAACTGTTTAATATGTCCATCATTTGTGTTGACAGATCAGCAGTGTTTGGATCAACAAAGTGTGACTACTTCGATAGTAGAAACTGTATTTATGGCTTAATTTTGTGCATTTAAACTTCAGCCGCCACTGATAGTTGTTAAAAGTTGTTAAACCTGTGCATATGGAACAAAAAACGCCTTTTGTTTATCGATTTATTGTGAAAAACGGAAGTTGTGCTTGCTCCTTTTCCTGTTGGGCAGTTGTGATTTCTGTCCATTTACTGCGGAGGTGCTCCGGCGTCCGGCGAAAATAGGATTGATTTTATTTTTGCCGGACGCCGGAACAGAGGGCGCCGCACTGCCGGAGCACGGCCGCAGTAGTGGAATTGCTCTGATTGACTAGAACGGGACCGATTTTGCTCCGGCGTTCGTGTCGGAGCGGAGCGGAGGTAGCGGAATTTGGGGGTTAGTTGTTTCCCTGCTCCAGCTCTCCTGCTTTAGTGTGTAACGTCCAAAAGGGTCAATTTTCACCTACATGTTGATCAACAGGATAACCTTTCATCTACAGCATAAATCCACTTTCTGTGTGACCTTCTAAGTCCAGAAGGTTCTGCTCAGCGCGTGTTATCATTCATGAAGACAAAACATCCAAACAAACATTCTCTCCCAAGGTCCTGCACTCTCTGTGAACGCCAGACGTCAACATTCTTCACTCTGAATACGTGAAGACTCCGCGATGTTACAGTTATAAGTTGAATAATCGTATGTGATGAATGAACAAGACGTTTAAATCAATGAATTTGAAATGAATATTGTTCTTACAATGATCCGTTTATATCACAGATGTGTCGGGTTAACCAGTTAATCGTGGTTGACCCTCACACACATTACAGTAAGATACTCATTAAGGTTAAAAACATCTTTGTATCTGAGGAGGGCGTGGCTTTCTGAGGGATGTTGGTAAAAACTCTGAAACGTGTCAAATTCTGATTGGACAAACTTGGCCAGAAATCGTAAAGTAGTTTAATAAAACAATAATTACTTCCCGAGTAATTAAGTTTCCAGCTGACCCTCGATCCGGCCAAATCGGGAAAGAAGCATTTTTTTTAAACAAACTCCTTTGACCTTAGGCCAAAACCTTTCTGCGACGCTGCGAGTGATCACAGACGAACGTCTCTTTTCAGAGCTACTTCAGCTCAGACATCCACCCTGGACTTCTAACCTGCAGACCCCGGGTTGCATCTCATGGCCGGGGAAGCCGAACTCGGAGGAAGCTACTAACCTCTGAGTATCGTGGTTTCGACGTCTGGTGACCTCACCCCTCCAGACCGCCGGGAGCAACTCATACCAGAGTATCGTACGCCTGCACTCTGGTGTCTGATGAGGTTTATAAATAAACAACTCTAGTTCATAACAAACTAATTATTGTACACCCAGATTTCACTTTTTCTCTCAGATACAAAGAACGGTTGCTACAACATCTAGCTTCCATCACACGTCTCATCTTTCATATCTTGTCATGTATAAATTATTAGTTTAGGAAAAAGAATTTAATTCATTTTATAAACTATATACTGACTGTCTAAATTAATACGAAGTGTGTTTATGGTCCCTGAATAAGCAAAAAACCCTAGAATCTTCTGATTAAAGAGCAAGTCACCCCCTACCAGATTCTTACTCAACTCCCACTTCCTGTTTGAAAAATGCAACAAATGCTGTTGCCTGGCAGACCGAGAGGGCAGAGCCGCTAACAAATACACACACAGGCTCACAACAACATTGTGACATCATATGGTACCAGCTAACGTTCTAGGGTACCTCTTAGCCAATAGCGGTGGCGGATTTAAATTCAAATGCAGAGTTTTTACCTGACAACGGCAAAACACTGACAGTTTTAGGCAGAAAATTACATTTTTAACTAAAACGCACTAAAGTGCAAAACTATTGACTACACGTGTCTGCAGCACGATTAGACACACATTTATATCGTTTATCAGAAAAAAAGGTAGATTTGGGGGTGACTTGCTTTTTAAGCATTCAAAGATCAATCAGGTTGATATTTCATATTTGTATGGACTCATCACTTCTTATTGTCATAATTAATATGTAATAATTGCTACATATTATGGCGAGCCAGCCAGTCTTAATCAAACCATCACACTTTGTGATAATTCATTCTAAGTTATTATCCTCTTTACTGAGTTTTCCGCTCCGAACCAGACAGAGCCTCTCTCTCTCTCTCTCTCTCTCTCTCTCTCTCTCTCTCTCTTTCTTTCTTTCTTTCTTTCTTTCTTTCTTTCTTTCTTTCTTTCTTTCTTTCTTTCTTTCTTTCTTTCTTTCTTTCTTTCTTTCTTTCTTTCCTTCCTCCCTCCCCCCCCCCTGTCTGACAGCCAGGGCGGAGCTTATCTTGAAGAGGGCTGACACAACCAAGTCTGTAACTTTCATAAGCGTCTGCTGTCAGCCTCATTTAACTCCTACAGGAAGTGAATGTGTGTTCATTTGAATGTGATTTTGTCACATCTGTTTTCTGCTTGCGTGTGACTCGGATCAGAGAAAGCTCAGACGTCGCACAGAGCTGAACTCATAACCCAGTCTAATCACCTGCGGTCAGAAATAGTCCGAAGCAAATACCGGGCACAAGATCGCCCCTGTTGGTTAATATTCCAGACGAAACGCGTCTGAAGCTGTGATCGTAGTCTGTGGACACGTCACAGAAGTGCACATTTACTGTTCCCATCATTGTTAAGCTTACGATAGCTTTCCAAATCCATATGGAAGAGCGGTCATGACGTCATCGCTACAAGTGGATGACGGCTCTGCAGAAGTCTGTTAATCGCCTGCTGTAGTAAACAAACAAACAAACAAACACAAACAAGAATACTTTATTAATCCCAGAGGGAAATTCAGTTTCAGTACAGACAATTCCAAGATCAGACATGCGTACATAGACACATGACAGCCCTGTCCTCCCCAGGCTGATGGTGAATTACTGCCGCTGTGGCCTGGCTAAGTGGTGGGGTCAGCAGGAGTTTTCCATCCCCGATAATGTGCTGCAGATAGTTTACGGCCAGACCATCTGCTGGATCGGAGCCTACTACTGTCCCATGCTGCCCGCCATCTGCATCATCAAATACTTCTTCATCTTCTACATCAAAAAGGTGACATCTCTTCCTCCCTGTTTTATTACCAGAAAGTAAAACTCATTAAAGATTTAAATCCATTATTTCCGGTTTTGCTGCTCTTTTCTTAGGTGTCCCTAATCCACAACTGCCGCCCCGCCACTCGTCCATTTCGAGCGTCAAGATCCACCTTCTTCTTCTTCGTGGTGCTGCTGATCGGCCTGAGTCTCGCCTGCGTGCCAGTCATCATCAGTGTAGCGCAGTGAGTCCGACCACATATGTTCTAAGTAAAGGTCCATTACTTGATTTCAGGCTTCCCGGTGTCTCCCAGGGCAGCTGTGGCTACATGGTAGCTCATCCCCATCAGTGTGTGAGTGGGTGAATGAGACGCTGCAGTGTAAAGCGCTTTGGAGTCCTCTGGCTCTGAAAGGCGCTATACAAGCGCGGGTCGTTTATCATTCGCTTGGGCCAGCTCCTCCGGGGGAATCCCAACGCGTTCCCACGCCAGCCGAGAAACATTTAGTGCTTGCACAGTCGGTACGATCGGGTTCGGGACCGGAATTTGGTTTCATACCTGGGTCAGATACGACTTTCCCGTTCTGAGGAGACTCTTAAGGGCCATTCCCATCTGTACCGGGTCGGCCCGGGCCGGGTAGCCCCAGTCGGCCCCAGCCTGGCCCGGTTGATTCCACACATCCTTGTCTTAAGCCCATGTGGGCTGATTCTACCCACCAATCAGAGGCTTGCTCTAATGGAAGGTGTGAATTTGCTGTCAGCAGTGGGTGTGTTGGCCCTGGTCGGCCTGAAGCAGACTCCCTCCAGAAGAGGGCTGAGAATGAGCCTTGGTTGGCCCAGAAAAATACCAGGCCACCCAGATATGTAAACAACCTACGCTACCCGGCCCGGGCCGACCCGGTACAGATGGGAATGGCCCATTATTGTCCGACCTCTTCATTGGAGGTCCAACTGAGACCAAAGTGACGCTACGAACTGATCGGCTGGTTAAAATTTACAGCCAGTGGGGGTTCCCACAGGCGCGATTCCTCATCATTCCAGGTCCTGTTGAGTAAAATTTCTGTCTGTAGCTCAGTGGGAAAGGGAAAAGAGTCATGGACAAGACATTTTTTTCCCCCTCAAACTGGCATCAATGTGCCTCCGTACGTTCATTTTGAGACTTTCTCCTAAGTTTGGGACCTCTCATCGACTCTTTTTACATGTTTTCACTCATTTAGTCTCTTCTTTCTTGTACAGGATACACTGTTCTCAGGGTTGTGGACCATTTGTGAACTACACCACCTCCTGGGAGGTGGTGCCGGACACCGTATCCAAGCTGCCAGATGGAGTCAGAAACCTGCTCTATGCGCTGTCCTCAGAGGCGTTTGCCGTCACCTTTTTTGTTCTTACATGGTTTGTGTTCAGTCTGGTATTTTGAGCACATTTCTCTTTCTTTCTGGCTGTTCGTTAAACATTGTTTCCACAGTCTGGCCATGTTTTATGTGATTGCACTTGCCGGAGCTCATAAGAGAGTCATTAAGCAACTAAGGGAGCAGCTTGTTTTGGTACGTTTTCAGCATTTGATGAGGAATCTGATCATTCGACTGTGGTTTGGTTTGGGGACTGAGATTTACCATCATTGTGCCATTTCTTACCCTCAGGAGGGTCAGGACAAACGCTTTCTGATGCAGAAGCTGTACCAGGCCCAGAGGGCCTCAGGGGTCAGGTCTCCGGGCTCCAAACTGCCGGCCCGCAGCAGCAGAAGCAGTCCCAGTTACCACACCAGCTTCAACAGTCATTTCACTGAGACTGTGTTCTTGGCACACTCATCACCCAACTCCTCTACTCATGTGTGAGGCAAAGACCAGAAATCAGACCCCCCCCCCCCCCCAAAAGACGAGCTCACGATCAAAAGCAACTGGAGACGAGCACGATAGTTAGTTTATTATGTGATGTTTTTGTTTGTTTGAACTTGTGAAAATACTAAAACCTACGGGTCTCTGCTGATGCTATCGATGTTTTTAACTTTGTGTTTCCTCTGGATGATGGCATTATTTACAAACTCAAAGAAATCTCATGTTTTAGGTCAGTTGTGTATTTTTATACTATTGTTTTTACCTTTTCCTTCCGAGGTGACCTTCAGTTTCCCTCTACTACTGTACTTATTTATGCACTTTACGCTGTATTCTCACCACTATGACCTCTTTACTACAGTCTGTACTGATCTTGTGTTTTACACACACTATCATGTCATTACAGTTATGCAGACAGCTACAGTCTCTGATCTGCAAGTGTTCCCACTAATGTCTGAAACATTCAGTTTGTGTGTGACTGGGTTATTAATGCTGAATATTATAGTTAGATCTGAGTGAAATGACTGTTTTACTGTTTTATTTTACTATGAGACAATTCAAAGGAGTTTAGTAAATTCCTTAATGAACAAATAAATAACTTTTATCAGATTTGTCATGGTTTGTAATGCATGCTAACGAACCTCCTGTCCGCCAGAGGGCGCCAGCGAGCGGCTCTGTCCTTGCTCACTGACAGCGGAACCGGAGGCAGCGTGCCCTCTCGAGACACCGGAGCATCAAAATGTTGAGAATTACGATCCGGGCGGACATGGGGTCCGTGTGGGTTTTGCTCTGCGTCATCTACTCCCAGATCCTGACCGCGTCCTCTGATGACATAGTGGTCGCGTGCGGCGGATTCGTCAAATCAGACGTTGAAATTAACTACTCCCTGATCGAGGTGAGAGGTCCCTGTTAGCAGCTAACTAGCTAGCTCGCCGTCACCAGCCGAAGGTTGGGTGGAATGAATGACGGATTAAATCAGACATTCCCGTCTGTTTTGCGTCAGAACCCTCCGAGATGTAGTCGTGAATAAAGTTTAGTTACATTAATCTAGTCTGCCCATTCAGTGGTCCATTTAACTAGCTAACTATCTTTGGATAAAATGACAACGAATTAATTGGAGCTAAAAGGTTGATTTACACGCGGTCGTTCCTCCTAATCCTGATATCTGTTAGTGTTGAGGAGGAAGACCTTAAGAGCTCCTCTTAATCCCCTTTCATTCAATCCTCGAGGAGATTAAGCACCACCCTGGTTTGTAAAGTTAACTCAATAATTTGCTTGAACTCGTTAATCTTCCTGTGAGAAATCAGTGTTTACAGCAACAGCTGCTTGTGTTGTTGTTGTTGTTTCACGCGCAGATTAAACTGTACACCAAGCAAGGTTCACTGAAGTACCAGACAGACTGCGCTCCCATCAATGGCTACTTCATGATCCCTCTCTATGACAAGGTGCCGCTCCACTCACACAGAACCGCTCGTCGTGCACACCTTTGTGGTAACTAACTGTTATACTTGTGATCAGGGAGACTTCGTTCTGAAGATCGAGCCTCCTCTGGGCTGGAGTTTCGGTAAGAGATCAGCTGCTGTCTCCCTCCGAGTCAGTCGGTGTTGGACCAACCGGCTGAAGATCAAACGATGATATGACACGTTTTTGTTGTTTTTGATCATCTTCTTCTTCCCCGTGACTGTCACCAGAGCCCACCAGCGTCGACTTGCGTGTGGACGGCGTCACGGACATCTGCACCAAAGAGGAAGATATCAACTTTGTCTTTACCGGCTTCTCTGTCTCTGGAGTGGTGAGAGCTGATCACACGGATAAAATGAAACAACACTGGCTGAATATTTTATTAAAGGAACTGTAAAAAACGATCCCGTTGGGGAGAGTTCAGTTTCAGGGATGTGTATTTTTGAAATTCTGGCGATACGATACATATCACGATACAGGGGAGACGATACGATATATCGCGATTAATTGCGATACATTCAGTCAGACGTTACAAGCTATTTTTTTTACTGAATTTATTCTAAGAATGTTCAATAAAACGTCCAAACTGATACGTAACATGTTTAACATGAGGTATCTGAACCATGATGGAGGGATTTACAGTTCAATGGTGGAAACAAAACCAGTTGCACACTGCTGCCAACTAGCGGGTGGCAATTGAATTGCACAAAACGAAAAGAAAATACACAAAAGTTTGCATGTAAATTCTTTCAAGAATTAGATACACGGCTTTTGAATATCGATGTAATAATCGCAGGAAAGAATTCACGATATATTGCCATATCGATATTTCCGATACACGGCTTTTGAATATCGATATAATATTGTTGGAAAAAATATCACGATATATTGCCATTTCGATATTTCCGATACACGGCTTTTGAATATCGATATAATATTGTTGGAAAAAATATCACGATATATTGCCATTTCGATATTTTCTTACATCCCTATTCAGTTTGATCCGGTACATCTTCTAACTTTTCACCATAAACAGGAGAAACTGAAAAGTTCCCCCTTCGGCTGCAAGACATTTCCTCTTCGACTTGTCTAATTATCTAGGTTTTATTCCACTGATGGAGGGACGATTAGCTGCTTCAACACCTGAATCATTTCCTGGTTTCATGCATCAGAACAAAACGTGAAACCAGCAGAAATCTCTTAAAATCCAATCCAGCATAGGAACATGTGTTTGCACAAGGAAAACAAAAAAATCTACTCCCTGATGCCGTGTTCACACACTTTCACGCTGTTCATTCATCGCAGGTTCTGAGTAAGGGCCATCTCCTGGGCCCAGCAGGAGTAGAAGTCCGGCTGAGCCGAGCAGGATCAGAGGAGAAACTCCGGAGTGTGCTCACACAGCCAGGAGGGAAGTAAGTGCCTCATAACTCCTGGTTTAATGATGGCTTTCCACCAGCGGCTCTGCAGGGTTCAGATGGATGGAAATGGTTGCTGTTAACAGAAGGTTTTTATCTGTTCAGGTACACCTTCTTCAAAGTGCTGCCTGGGAGTTATGAGATCACAGCTTCTCACCCCTCCTGGACCCTGGAGCAGGTGTGTGAAGTTCTGGCTCCTGTTGGATTTTACCTGGTTAATTAAAGGTTAAATGGAAAGAATAAAGTTCTGTCACACTGATCAGTGGCTCGATGCGACCTGCTGTGTTCCTTATATAGGAAACTTGTTACTGATTGGCTCAATGACCTGACCTGTACTAGTTACTATGTGAAGGTCCTTGAGACGAGACTGGTCGCTACATAAATAAACCGAATTGAATAGAAAAGCGTTGTTATTCATCACTAACTTGATCAGCTGATCGAGTTCCATGTCATAACCGATGACACTCGCCACTAATCACGTTTTTCCTGATAGGTCGATTATTTCATCCTGTTCTGTATTTTACCCAGCGACCTTTGATGCCCTCTTGCAGAGTAAAACCTCGGTGCACGTCTCCAACGCCAACGCTCTGGCCGCCGACCAGCTGGTGGTTGGAGGCTACGACGTCTCTGGGGAGGTCCGCAGTGATGGAGAGCCCATGAAGGAGGTCACCTTCCTGCTGTACTCTGCAACAGTCAAGCAAGAGGTAGAAGTGGTTTGTTTCTAACGAACAGATCAGATAAATCAGCCTCAGGTGCTTTTTTCGGTTTTACAGCTAGTGAGTTGCTCCATTCGTTTTGCTCTCCAGGACATCTCCGGCTGTAACACGTCTCCGGTGGATGGTGCGGATCCGGAGGGTGACTCTCTCGTCTACCTGTGCAGCACGCTGTCCAGAGACGACGGCTCCTTCACCTTCCCCTCGCTCGCCAGCGGCGACTACACCGTTGTGAGTTCTTCTGTTTAAAAAAAAATATATATCTTTTCATGGCAAAAACTCTGGAGGAGACCTTGTTGCCATCCATCACAAAATCCCCTTCAGGTTGAATTGGCTGCTCTTTATGTTGCTATGGAAACGGTGAGTGGGTGTTGTTGTGGTAGAGACAGAAGACAGCAGCGTAGGTTTGAAGGGGAGGGAAAAGAACACTCAGCTTTAATTTTTAGCTGTTTTTGTCCCACGAAAGACATTTATTGTGAAATTGTAGTAAATAAAAAAATGTAGTTTGTTGTTGTTTGAACAGCTGACACTGGATCGTGTGAGATGTAGGCAGATCTTTGACCAGAATGCTTCAAATGAGTTTATTAATGTCTAATAACTTTATATCAAATAAAAACTATTGTTTTAGATGTTGTTGTTGTTACTAGCATCTCAGGAGGACGAGTAAATAAAAAGCAGCATTTTCTGGAATTTTCACTTGGTTGCAGTTTGCATCTCTAACCACCAGAGGTCGCTACACCCTACAAAGTGGATTTACTGTTTTTAATCAAACCCAAAAACGATTATTTCATCCCAAAAACACCCAAAGAATTAAAATTTTCCATCTTGCTGTTTATTTCCATGCTAATTCAACAGCTTAACATAAGAATGGAATAATTTGAAGCATCTCATTCATCTTCTCTGCCTCTCAGGTGCCTTTCTACAGGGGGGAGAGGATCACTTTCGACGTTGCTCCTTCCAGGATGAATTTCAAAGTGGAACACAGCAGTTTAAAACTGGAGGTAATAAGTTAACCGCTGCTTCTATTTTCTTATTAATGATGGTACCAAACATGACGCACAAGCCCGTTCCTGTGTGTTCAGCCCATCTTCCGTGTGATGGGGTTCTCCGTGATGGGACGAGTCCTGAACAGTCCCGGTGGGGACGGGGTGCTGGACGCTACGGTGTCCCTCAACAACCAGATCAGAGGTGAGCTTCGGACCTCGTCGGGTTGATACAACTGGGTTAGAATTGGGTTCCACCTCCTAATTTCATCATCTCGCTGCTTGATGTGTGTGTGGCCGTTAGCGTACGGCTAATTCAGGCCGTTTCCTGAGCTTCGTTCCCTCATAAGATTTGTTATTTTCAGTTTTTATTTATTTATTTATTATGATCTAAAATGTTAATTCTAATGAGTAAAATCAGAGAAAAGAGCTCTGCTAATATAAATATTACTGCAAAACTTTAACCCACTGCAGCGGTTTGTGTTCTTTATAATTCACTCTAATCAGTTTTACATTAATAAAACATTTTCAGTCATTTTATTTAGTAATTTAAAAAAAATCAATCATCACAACGTAGGGCTGGGCGATACGGCTTAAAATCAATATCGCCATATATTGAGGATTTCACCTTGATGACGATAAGTGGACGATAAGTACAGGTGTGTGCAGGAACTACAGTTGTCCACTAGGTGGGGCTGTTGCACGATAGTTTTGTGACTCAGTTTCTAAAAGGGACGTGAATTTAGCCAACCTACGCACATCTTTTCTTTTGTTTTATCAACAAATGCATCGACATGGGAAACAATCTCGATAAGAGTCCGAGATTTCCATAACGGTAGATTTTCCACTTATTGCTCAGTCCCATCACAAAGGGAAAGTGCAACCAGGTGTGACATCACTCTTGCTGCGTTTGCATTTGTAACAGAAAATCTTTGAAAACTAACCAGAAAACCAAAACCAGTGCCGAGTTTTGTGTTTCTGACTCATCGAGTTCTCGTTGGTCGTTTTTGTTCCTCCAGTTCTCAGCAAGGAGGACGGTTCTTTCCGGTTGGAGAACATGACGGCTGGTGTCTACACCATCCGCGTCAGCAAGGATCTCATGTTCTTCGAGCCGATCACGGTGAAGATCGCCCCGAACACGCCCCAGCTTCCTAACATCATCACAGCGGGGTACGCTGGGTATTTTGGAGCGTGTGAGCGCGATCGCCAGATCAGTCATTTTGTTCTCTGATGTGAATCCCGAACAGGTTCAGTGTTTGTGGTCAGATCTCCATCAGACGCCTGCCCGAGGGCATGAAGCAGCAAGGTCGCTACAAGGTCACGCTGACACATCGGGGTCAAGACAAGACGTTCAGTCGGACCGTCGACTCGGACCCTCAGGGGGCCTTCTGCTTCCAGGCCAAACCCGGAGACTACAGCGTTCACGTGAGGCGCCCCTGGAAGTTTTCATCACTTAAATGATAAAAAACAAATTTAAATAAGATCTTTAAAGCTGAGATTATTTCGTCTTTAATCTGGGAAACACCGAAAACCTGATTAACAACCCAGTTTTGCTGCACATCAAAGAGGCAATCCCACAATGCCCGTGTCCGTTCAGGTGTCCCTTCCTGATGCGGAGGTGAAAGCCGGCCTGGCGCTGCAGCCTCGGGCCCTGGAGGTCTCCCTGATGGATCGGCCGCTCACCGACCTCCTGTTCACCCAGTTCATGGCTTCTGTCTCGGGGAGCGTTTACTGTCTGGGTAAGGAGCTCGGTTACATCGAAGTCTTTCATGAAAATGTTGAATAATTACACTTTTGCTTCTGTTTTGTGCGGCAGCTTCCTGCGACGATCTGTCCGTAACTCTGCAGCCCGTGATCCGGCAGGGAGAGAGGAGGAGCGTGGCACTGTCTGGCAGCGGCGACGTCCTCGGCTTCTCCTTCGATAACGTTCTACCTGGGAAATACAAAGGTTCTTTATACGTTAACATGCTCTTTCACACAATAACTCCACCCAAAAAAATCCTGTCTGTTTTCACTTCCAAACGGGGCGACGGTGGCACAGGAGTTAAGTGCTCGCCCCGTAATCGGAAGGTTGCAGGTTCGAGTCCCGCTCAGTCTGTCGCTGTCGTTGTGTCCTTGGGCAAGACACTTAACCCACGTTGCCTGCTGGTGGTGGTCGGAGGGACTGGTGGCGCCAGTGCTCGGCAGCCTCGCCTCTGTCAGTGCGCCCCAGGGCAGCTGTGGCTACATTGTAGCTCATCCCCACCGGCGTGTGAATGGGTGAATGACTGATTGAGGGGTTCCGTGACTCTAGAAGGTGCTATATCAAATACAGGCCATTTACCATTCCATTTAACTGAGACTCACCAGTCAAAACGAACTCCGTTCCTTTTGTGCTGCCACGAAGGTCTCGACTGCGAACGTGAAAATAAAAAAAACGTCCGTCTGTTTTTTGTCGGCGTTTGGTTTTTGGAACTGTGGGCCTAAAATGAATCATTTCAAAATGTCCCCATTTGTGATGTCACAGACGGGGAAATGAGCATAGAACCACCTCTCATGCAAAAGGGCTGCTGCTGGAGGAGCAGCAGCTCTACTCTGAACCCCTCCCAGATATTGGAGCTTCTCAGATTATAGCAACCAATTGGGGATGAGTGGGCGTGGCCAGCTCCATCTTGTTTTCTTAAAGTGCCAGAGCCCTGCAGCAGCGACTCATTCTGGAAGGTCCTGAAACGGTGAAGTTTAAAAGGGGTTTAGTGTAAAGAACTTCTTAAACATGATTCTATCGACCAGAACGCCTTTATAGCTGTTATATAAAAATATGTAACACAGTAAAAAACACACAAAGCAGATAATCACGCTCAGCAATAAGAACACTAATAATAATTCATAAGGGTTTCTAAATCATTTAGATTTTGGGAACCCGGGTTGTGATGAACACGTTTGGCTTTCTGGAGCCAGACGGGGTTCACTCCTTTTAGCTTTGTGTCACTTCTGCTGTTTTCTGTTTACTTTCCCGTCGTTGCTAAAAATCAGTGGGCATCTCCCACGAGGAGTGGTGCTGGAAACACAAATCCTTGGAAGTGGAGGTTCTGGACGCGGACGTGTCGGGGGTGGAGTTCAGACAGATCGGCTACATCCTGCGTTGCTCCCTGTCCCACGCCATCACCTTGGTCAGTCGCCGCCTCTCCTGAGCGTGTCCTCGCAGACGGAGGCGCCTTCATAACCATTAATCACGTCTGGTGCAGGTTTCTGATTAAACACCTCGTCTTCTGCAGGAATTCTTTCAAGATGGCAGCAAACCCGAGAATGTCGGCGTGTACAATCTCTCCAAAGGAGTCAATCGCTTCTGCCTCTCCAAACCCGGTGAGCTTGCTTCTCCTGACCTCCAAACATCGGATTAATTAGCATATTGAGGGAGTATCAGAGCGTAGCAGGCTCTCCCTGGTGTACAGTTAGTCCGGTGTTTGGAGCCAAAGGTCTGTGTCAGCCTTAGCTAAATATAAAACTGGAACAAAGTAATTAATCACATAAAAATGGCTTTTCCAGGTGTTTACAAAGTCACCCCTCGCTCCTGCCACCAGTTCGAGCAGGACTTCTACACCTACGACACGTGAGTGATGAGCCGGCGTGTTTGTTTCGGGGTTACGAGTGGCCCGTGTTGTTGACGAGTCTGGTTAATGTGTACGTGACAGCTCGTCTCCGAGCATCCTGACCCTCACCGCCGTGCGGCATCACATGACCGGACTCATCACCACGGATAAGATCCTCGATGTCACAGTCACAATCAAGTACCTTAAACACGACCTGAAAGCTTCGTTCTGTCGCTGCATTCGCCGGTTAGGCGGTAACGTTATGTCCCGCTCAGGTCGTCCATCGAAAGTGAGCCGGCGCTGGTTCTAGGTCCGCTGCGCAGCCTGGAGGAGCAGAGGCAGGAGCAGCAGCTGCAGGAGATCCAGCTGCGCCGCCAGGAACGAGAGCGCCGCGCGGCCGGAGAAGAGGGCGGAGCCAAAGACGACAGCCCTCCCGTCCAAGAGAAGGCAGATGAGCTCACGGGTCCTTTCCACTACGAGTTCTCGTACTGGGCCAGGTCGGTACCGCAGATCCTATGTGGAGCTGCTGTAAATGTTTACATGTAAATCCTCCAAAAGATGCATACTCTGCTTTAAATACAGAAGCAGAATCGTAATACCATAATCTATCCTCATCGAGCATTTAGCACTTCTGCTAACGGTTCATGAAACATTAACGTTCTAGCGTAAGAGTTCAGAGGTCAGCAGTTACATTAGTACTGGTTTCATCTCTGTGGGTGGGTTATTAAAGCGGATCCGTTTGATTTGCAGCGGGAGCTTCGTTGTCTGATGATTACGGATAAAATCTCAGACATTTTGTTTGTTTTTACTAAAATGTGTTCCAGACAGGGAGGCCAGAAACTCTCGCGTTCCTCTAAAACATCCCGACTTGGGTTCAGGGTCCTGCAGAGACGATCTTAGTTCGTCGTGCGGGAAAGTCGGTGTGTGATCAGCTGACCGTTTGATAAGACTTTGTTAATAAGAATCAGAAAGGAGAGTCCTCGTCATCGTAAAGCGATGATGATGATGATAATTCTAGTGTGACCCTGCAGAGCTGGCGAGAAGATCACGGTGACTCCGTCCTCCAAGGAGCTGCTGTTCTATCCTTCAGAGGTGGAGGCAACCATCACAGGAGGTAAGAGCCTCTAATTATCACGCCTCGAAGCTTTTGACTGGTTCTGCCCAACTATCAGAATTCAAAGGAGATCTCGGGTCTCGTTCTGACAGAGTCGTGTCCCGGTCGGCTGGTGGACATCATCGGGCGTGCAGGTCTGTTCTTGGAGGGCAAGGTGTCTCCAGAGCTCCAAGGTGTGGAAATATCCATCAGTGAGCGGGGAGCTGCTGCACCGCTCATTACTGTGGCCACTAATGAGGTGGGAGCCTACAGGTAGGGATGAGCAGGGAGCTGACGGTCCTGATTCTGTCGGCGTGTGTGAGGTCCGATAGGATGTCAGAGTCTGCAGACAGATCTGAGGCTGGACTTCCCTCTGTGTCTGGGCTTTGGTGATTTCTTTGAGGAATTGAACGTTTTCACCTGAGCAAATAAAGATGCAGGCACGAAAAATTCCTTGTTCAACAGGAATGGGTCGATAGCAGGCGTCATCGGGATTCGGTAAAGAGCTCCTAAACGACCTCCTTCGTCTGGATTAGATGTTTTAAAGGACAGAAATGTCAACTCAGGCCAGACGAACAACAAACCGCGCTGAATAAATTACACAAACACCAGAGTAGAGCTCTACAAAAACATGTGAATTATATTCAAAAGTTGTGTTTGTGTCAATAATCCCACACTTTTAATCCAAATCTGCAGGGAAAAGGTTAAACATTCACCCAGAATCCCGACTGGAGCTCGTTATCAGAAGCATCTGGTCAGAGCTGCAGCAATCATGCTAATAAGTCCTTCTGTTCGCTGATGTGATGCGAACGACGCAACATTTATGATAAGAATATTAATCTGCCCGGTTAGCCTTCTGAGATTAAATAACAAACAAGAGTTTATGTTTGGCCAGATTTAAAAGTGTTGCTTTTAGATTTTTCTCTTGTCTTTTATTGGTGGTTACACAAAGTCAGTGTTTGTCCTTCTCCAAAATCTTAGTCAGTCAGCTTCTGGTTCAAATCCTGACTGATGGCGTCCTGTTGTTTAGTCTGATTTTTGAGGCTTTCCTGGTCGCTGAGCCACTTAGCGACTGACCTTTTGACCCAGAGCTCCAACACGTGGGTAAAGACATCAAACTGTTCTTAGATCTCCGGGGAGGAGTTCCTCCTGGAGGATGTTTAGGTACCATTGTTTTTATTCATGGCTGCGTCCTCCACTGCCTTGGTTGACAAGCAAGCCCCCCCCCCCCTCCGAGTAATCTGTTGGCAAACAGGTAGGGCTGGGTATTGGTGAGACTCTGACGATAGGGGAGATGATGCTAAAAATCTAATGATTTAGTCATTTTAAAGACTGGATTTAATTTGGGCCAGACGCTTCCGAGACCATCCAGTGTTACTCCGATACAGTAAATAAAAATGTCAACTTTCAGCACCAGAACACTTGTACTCATTTTTTCTTACATCCCTAATAGCTGGACTGATGGAGGTGGTTGCTTTGTCTTTTCCAGACAATCTTTTTTCCAGAAACTGCAGATGTTCAGAAGACACGCGTCCTTCCTAATCCTAACCTGCAATAGTAAATCTTCAGAACAAGCTAGCTTTTAAACACAGTCACAGAACTCTCATGCCTCCCATTGGCCATCATGTCTAGGCCACGCCCCCTGATACCAGAACCCGCATTGCCAGAGGAATTGAGATCTGAAGATTGACATCTTCAGTTGTCCGTGACTTTAAACGGTGTTTTTCTTTTTGGGACTCTGGTAGTTTGTCCTTAAGCAGAAGTGGTAGCAGCCGGCTGTTTCTCCTCCTCTGATGTTACTGAGCGGAGATCCTCTCACACCAGTGGTGTCCGGTTTCTAAAGTCTTGGCTCGGAAAACATGCTCATCCTAGGGAAGCGCGACAGTTCGGCAGCACCACATGGTTTTTTTTATCTACACAATATATTTATAGCTATATTATGTTAGAAAGTTGTTGTCGTTCACTGCCAATGACGACTGTGGGCGTCGGACGAGCCCCCGCACCGTGAGAACAAACATCTCAGCTCTAAAGCCGATCTTCGTCGGCATACGTCACACGTCACGTGATCAGGAAGCAGAAAGTCCATGTGTTAGGAGATTGTTTTGGGCCACTGCTGTAAAAAAACTGCCAGGAGCGAATGGGAAATTCTTCTTCCAATCACAATTCAACAACGGATTATGAAAGAACGGATAACGCTCGAAACACGCAGATTCTTCCTGATGTAAGAGGTGAGTCTGCGCTTTGTTTTGGTTATTTTGGCGTCGACATCATCCTAGAGCGCAACGTTCTGTGACTCTTTAAAAAAAAAACAGTGAAAACGCTGACAAACGCTGGCAGCGAAGGGCTTTTTTTGTTTCCTTTTCAAAGCTCTTGGTGCCACAAACCCACCTAATCACCTTTCCTGTCATGTTTTCTGTATTTTATATTAGGGGTACACGACAGACCAGCTTTTCTATTCCGACCAGAGTTAAATATTCACTGTGAAGATATTTATTGAGCTTCTTCTTTCTCTCTCAGCGTGGGTCCGCTCCACAGCGACCGGCAGTATGACATCACTGCCAAAAGGGAGGGTTTTGTCCTGAGTCCAGTTGATGGAGCCCCGGGGGATTTCAAGGCGTTTGCTTTGGCTGGTGTCACCTTCAAGGTAACCATGTGATCATCAGCCTTTCATGTATTCAAACTGCATTTCATCCTAGTAATCACTGGCCCTTTAATACTCGACGTGGTTTAAAGGGAATATGGAATTAAAAGCGTGTTGGCTCCTTCTGCTGAATGCTTTTGCAAAGTAATTAAACGAAAAGATCACTGGTGGATGGTCCGAGCCCCGGGCCGTCGGCCTTTGTACCGCCTTCGTTAAAAGGCAGTGTGACCACTTACTGTGACCATGAGCATCTTGCACACATTAGTATTAGTCTCCCTTTCAGACTAAGTGATAAATTGCTTTGAAGTCAGTTCCACACCATTTTACACCAAGTTCTGTGACCTTCACATGGAAGTCCGCCCTGAAACAGAACATTAGTGACACCAAACTCACCTGCCAGCCTGAATAAACTCAGTTTTAACAGTCTAGTGCCTGCTGGTGTTCTACGTTTAAAGGTAGGGTAGATTATCCTGGAAACAGAACGCAATTTCAAAGGTCCAACCTCAGGATTCAGGAGAATCCCAGAAGCAACAGATCAGAAAGAAATCAGAAAAGCTTTATTTGTCCCAGAGGGAAATTACAGTTTCAGTACACACAATTCAGAGATCAGAATTGGTGACTGTGGTCATTCGCAACCTGAGTCGCGCTACCTTATACCAGATACTGTCAAACAACCATTAAAATGTAAAATAATCATAACTTTTCCATCCGTTGATGCACTTTTTCTGTCGTGACCTCTAATCTGACGCCCCTACGTAACAGCCGCAGAGCCTCCAGACTTCTGACTCAGCAAAAAGTTTAAAGTTGTCGAATGCTTAAAAAAAAAAAACATTTTTAATGATTATTTCTGATTTTAAAGGGTCACTCTGAGTGTTTCATGCAGGCTGAACATGAAAATAGTCTCCTACACCTGTCTCCTGCATTAGCTTCTAATAGAAAACAGACAATGAAACTCTAGGATAGAAAATCCTGACAGATCTACGTCACACTGTCACTAACATTTATGACCTCACCCATCTGGACTCACGACGGGGAAGGCTGTTGTTGGTTTAGCGTCCAGGAAACAGCAGAGAACGTCTCAGCTAGTAGAAGCTAACTGTTAGCATTAGCAACTCCACCAAACAGCAGAACTCCCCCTGGCTTGTGTTATTGGTGGAGATAAAACATCAACGTTGCAGAACAACGAGAGTCAGTGATAGAGTCGTGTTGCTGCTAGCCAATCAGAGGAGAGATGTCCACATATCAGGAAGTAAGACTCCAGATCCTGTGGTCTGAAGCTCAGCTCTGATGTGGCTCACTTCTAGTTCAAGAAAATTGTTCACCAGAGCTTTGTTTCCCCAAGAGAACGACTCACAAGGCATTCATTGTGACCGCTGCAGATGAGTTCGTTAAATGAGTGTTCCACACCTTTAAGAGGCTGAAGACACCGGGGATCTGCAATCCAGCAGGGAGGACCGGGGCGACGCCCCGTAATCAGAAGGTTGCAGGTTCGAGCTCCGCTCAAGTCTGTTGCTTTCGTTGTGTCCTTGGGCAAGACACTTAACCCACCTTGCCTGCTGGCAGTTGCAGTTTTACCATTAGGCATAGGTCGGTGGCCGCCTGGGGCCCCCTTGTGTTGGGGGGCCCCCTAGCCTTGACCGCCGGCACCCCTCTGTTAATGCCACAATATTCTTATTACCAACCTGTCGCCGCAGACGGGATTGGACATGAGCACTTCTCATTACCATAATTCCTGAACCATTCAAGATATCATTAAAATTCCAAAAGTGCTGAAAAGATTAAAAATGGGGCTTTTCGTGCATATACAATACATTACGGTAGCCGCCGGGATTCCCTGTCTTGAGCGCAACGAATCACAACACGGATTCAGAGACGTGCTGAGTTTGTCATCCAAAATGCTTCATTTTATAACTTTTGAATGACTGATCAGATTCAAAAAATTCCAACGGTTCCTAAAAGTCCATAAAAGCAGCTTTCCAACGATCTATAGCATGAAGCAATCAGAGTTATGTAAATCCTGCTGTACAGCCTGATTGAAACGGAGCACAGCGCCGCGGTGAAAGCGGATAACGGAACGGGGAAGCTAATTAGCATAAAACGCCGGCATGAAATTATAGAAATGCCTCAAAGAAAATCAACACGATCTATTAGGTGTCCCAGAAGGCTTATATCTGAAGATAGTGACCACGAAGAAGGACAGATCTCCAGTGAACCAGGGTATGAACGTTTGTTCAGTCTTTATATTTTATTGTTTTATTTGAACAACCCTCAACTATTTGCTAATTGTAAGATTCAGCTTCATTCCAGCATTATTTATCTTTTTACAATAAATTATTTTTGCTAAAATAAAAGTTTTTGGTATAGCAGTGCACGGTGTGCCAGAGAAGCACCCCATGGCGGTGTGAGGTGTGAGGACTCTGCCTGCAGCTGGAGAGAAACTGCTTCAAGGACCACCACATCAAATAAAAACGTCTGAAAGTTTACAAAAATAAATGGTCTTAAAAACTGCTAAAAAAGATACCAAGGTTCACACTTTTTTAAGAATAGATGCATTACAAAGTTTAAATTGTTTGCCCAGAAATTTTGAAGTTCCTGTTCAGTAATAAATGTAAACAATTCTAATCCGTTTTTTGCTTTTTTCACTTTTAAGCTGATTTTTTAAAGGCTTTAATAGAAATAAATTCTAAATACAAACCATACACTGAAAGCTGAGGTTGTTCTGAAAAAAGGAGAAGAGTTACTCACACTTTGCACTTTTTATTACAATTTTACAGCCATAAGATTAAAAAATACCAGGCAGCCCTGTTATAATTATGGTCATAAGAGGGTTATTGAGACGGCGATGCACAAACAGGAAGTGATTGGTAGTCATTCCACTCCAATCCAGTTGGTGGCGGTAATGCACCAATTTGTTGTTTGCCAAGTGCCATAAGACCACAAATAATAAGAAGAAGAGAGGCGGGAGTGTTCGTAACAAACTCAAAGCGATAGTCAAAACATGAAGCATGAAATGGAGTTATCCTAGTGGCTCAACAAGAGAAAGAAGCAGCTTGCTTCATAAAAGCTTTTATTTTTACTTCTGAAAGTGACGTCGTTTTTCGATGTAAACATCAAAAGGAAGCAGAAAGGAAAGACAATGGAAAATGATTAAAGGGAGGAGAACATGGACCAAAATAGAAAAAAGAAAAAAAAATAACGAAGGCTAAAGCACAGGAGCGCTGACAGGAAAAAGAAAGCGCTCAAAGGGAGAGAAAAAAGAGGAGGACTAATAAAAAGGGGAAATAACTCGTGTCAGAAGACGGGAGAGTTTCGCAAATCCAGTTAAAGGTAAGATTGTCGAAAATTTAGTGTAAGGGGCCCCGTGTCTATGTTCGCCTTGGGCCCCCAAATTGCTAAATCCGCCTCTGTCTGCTGGTGGTGGTCATAGGGACCGGTGGCGCCTGTGTCAGAGCGCCCCAGGGCAGCTGTGGCTACGTCGTAGCTCATCACCACCAGCGTGTGAATGACTGTGTTGTAAAGCACCTTGGGGGTTCCAGGACTAGAAGGAGCTATATCACATACAGGCCATTTATTCCACTGGAAACCCCACTGGCTACTCCCACTCGGGCTACGTAATGGTGGATGGGTCTTGGTCCAATCACAATGGTTGGATCAAGTTTTTCCAGGATTGTATGTTTCAAAAGCCATTAAAATAATTGTTTTTATCAAAACATTTACCGGTAATTTATTGGTTTCCATCAGTATGTAAAAAGCATTTCAAGCAAACGGCTAAAATGCCTCAAAGACATCATCCACTGCACCTTTAAGGTTTTGTTTCTGCGACAGTTTCAGATTCAAATGCAAATATTTCCTTTTTTAGATCAAGTCAGAGGATGGACAGCCGTTATCAGGGGTCCTGTTGTCTCTGAGTGGAGGGAATTTCCGGTCCAACCTTTTGACTCAGGACACCGGTGTTCTCACCTTCAACAACCTGGTAAGGAAACATCCCGGAAACAATTCAAATCTTCCCAGTCCACACCAGAAATAACCTTGACGGTCCCGTCCAGAGTCCTGGTCAGTACTACTTCAAACCGATGATGAAGGAGTTCCGCTTTGAACCGGCATCTCAGATGATCACAGTGGAGGAGGGTCAGAACCTCAACATCGATATCACAGGTGTAAAGACTGCGTACAGGTACACACACACACACAAACACACACCTTCTTTCTGTGCTTTGGTTTAACAGGAACTCAGACCTGAAGTAGACATTTTTCTTTTTCGTGATTTTGTACTTTTGTCCTCAGTTGCTACGGGACGGTTCAGTCCCTGAGCGGCGATGCAGAGAGGGACGTGGCAGTGGAGGCGGTGGGTCAGGGAGACTGCAGCCTCTACAGCGAGGACACCGTCACTGATGAGGAGGGTCGATTCAGACTCAGGGGTCTGCTGGTGAGACGCTGCTCCACACCTGGATTGTTTTAAGTGATAGTGTGTAGAACGATTCAACCTCTCAAAAAGAAGAAGAAGAAAATATCATTTCTACAGCGCCTCTCAAGATAAAAATCACGAGGGGCTTCACAAAAACAAAAAATGTAAAAATATAAAAAAGAATTTAGAAAATGGTTAAAAATATATTTAAAATGAGCAAAAAATAGACAATTGTGATCAAAAATGTTAAGAAAGAGAGAGAGTGAACAGGAAAGAGGGAAATCAGTGGATCCTGAGGAAGGTGGAATAGGTGGGGAGAGCAGAATAAAGAGAGAGAGGTGAAGAAGGTCATCCAAAAGCCAGCTTGAACAAGTGAGTCTTCAGCTGCTTTTTGAAGGAGACCACTGAGTCCACTGATCTCAGGCTCAGGGGGAGAGAGTTCCAGAGTCTAGGGGCCACAGCAGCAGATGATCTGTCACCTTTGACCTTTAGCCTGGTGCTGCACAACCAGTAGGCTTTGGTCACTGGACCTCAGGGACCTGCTGGGGGTGTAGGGACTAAGAAGATCACCAATGTAAGATGGTGCTTGTCCATGTAAGGCCCTATAGACCAGAACCAGGATCTTGAAATGAACCCTGAAGTTGACTGGCAGCCAGTGAAGCTGGAGGAGAAGCGGGGTGATGTGGGTGTGTTTGGAGGACTTGGTCAGAATCCGAGCACAGGCATTCTGAACCACCTGTAGACGGTTCAGGGAGGTTCTGCTCAGACACGTGAAAAGAGAGTTACAGTAGTCTAAGCGTGAGGAGATGAAGGTCTGGAGAACTGTCTCAAGTTCAGAGCGGGACAGAATGGGACTCAGCTTATCAATGTTCCTGAGATGGAAGAAGGAAGAGCGAACAAGAGAACTGACATGAGAATCCAGGGTGAGTGCTGGGTCAAAGGTCACACCAAGATTCCTGATGGAAGGTTTGGTGTGAGAAGCAAGCTGACCAAGAGAGTCTCTGACTTTGGGAACCAGCTTGTCTGGGACACAGATGAGGATCTCAGTCTTATCTTCATTCAGCTGAAGAAAGCTCCCACCATCCAGGTTTTGATAGAGTCCAAGCAGGTGTGTAACAGCTGCAGCTTAGACATCTCATGGGGCTTAAAGGAGATGTACAGTTGGATGTCATCTGCATAAAGATGGTAGGAGATTCCTTTAAAGGAGCTCAGGATGTGCTGAAGAGGAAGCAGATAGAGGAGGAAGAGCAGAGGCCCCAGCACAGAACCTTGTGGGACACCGTGGGTAAGGGAGGTGGTGGAGGACCAAAACTTGGAGACGGCCACAGAAAAGGAGTGCTCAGACAGATAAGAGGAGAACCACTCCAGAGCAGATCCTGATAGGCCTACCCAGTCTCTCAGCCTCTCCAGTAGCAGGTGATGGTCAACAGTGTCAAAGGCTGCAGTCAGGTCCAGCAGGACCAGAACAGAACAGTCCCCTGCATCACCGTGAGTCAGAAGGTCATTAGAGACCCTAAGAAGAGCTGTTTCAGTAGAATGAGCTCTACAAAAACCTGACTGGAAGCTATCATAGATGTTCTGTTCATCAAGAGCAGCTGTGTGTTGTTTAGCCACAACCTTTTCCAAGATCTTGGAGATGAACGGAAGTTTAGAGATGGGTCTGAAGCTGCTATGGAGATAGGGGTCGAGACTCGGTTTTTTAAGAAGCGGGTGGATTACAGCGTTCTTAAAGTAAGCAGGGACCTGACCAGAAACCAGAGAAGCATTAATTATAGAGAACACGCTGGGACCGATGGACTGAAAAGCACTTTTAAACAAAGATGAGGGTAAGATGTGGAGGGGGCATGCAGAGGTCTTCATAGAGTTAACTAGTTTGGTTAACTCAGGCAAAGAAACAGGAGCAAAGCTATCTAGGATGATGGGCCTGGTTGGAGTCGGGAGAGGCAACGATAAGGCTGAAGGAGAGATGCTAGATCTAACCTTATTGACTTTGTCCACAAAGAAAGACAGAAAGTTCTCACAGTCTGCAACAGAGTGGATGGAGGCTGTAGGAGAGGCAGGAGAGACGATGCTGCTGATGGTGTTAAACAGCACCTTGGGGTTCCCTTTGCTCTGTGACACCAGGTTGAAGAAATAGGAAACCCTGGCGTCTCTGACTGCAGGGTTAAAGGATGACAGAAGATCCTTTAGGTGCAGCAGATGGACGTGGAGATGGGTTTTCTTCCACAAACGCTCAATTTTCCTGCATTGGCGCTTCAGGCTGCGAAGGCTGTCATTAAACCAGGGAGTAGGGTTCACTGCAGGACCTGATCTGGTTCTGACAGGACAGATGTTGTCCAGAATGGAGAGGCAGTGCTCGTTAAACTGAGAAGTTAAGGAATCTGGGTCGTTATCAGAAGAACAGGGTGGATCAAAAGCAGCAGAAAAATAGCTAGCTGTGCTCTCATTAAGAAAACGAGAACTAACCAGACGGCGAGCAGGAGGTGGGGACGCAGAAACTGACAAGTTAAAGAAAATGCAATGGTGATCTGAAACATAAACATCCTCAGGACAAACACTGTCAGCATTTAGACTCAGGGTAAAAACTAGGTCTAGAGTGTGCCCCCTGGTGTGTGTGGGGCCAGAAACATGCTGGGTAAAGCCAAAGGAGTCCATAAGGCTGGAGAAATTCATGGCAAAGAGATCGGAGGGATCATAAACGTGGATGTTAAAGTCACCAACAGTCACCAGTCTGGACAGCATCTCAGTGGAGGATAGAAGTCACTAAACTCCTGAAAGAAAGAACTGTTTGGACCAGGTGGACAATAGACCACAGCACAGTAGAACGGGTCCTTACGCCCAACTTTAATCAGCTGCAGTTCATAGGAAGCAAAGTGACCAGAGGTTGTAGAGCTACATGGAAGATGTTCTCTGAAAACAACAGCTAGGCCTCCACCACGACCAGAACCCCGGGGCTGGCTAAGAAAAGAATAACCACTCGGGCAGAGTTCAATCAGACCAGAATAATCAGATGTTTGCTGCCAAACTTCAGTCAGAAACAGAAAATCCAGGTTTTTAGAGAGAATTAGATCATTAAGCAGGAAGGACTTATTGTTAACAGAGCGGGTATTTAATAGAGCCATGCTGAGTGAGGTGGAGGAATCAGAAACTACAGAAACAGCTGGAGTTAGTGGACGTAAATTAGCAGGGTTAGATCCATGGTGTTTATAAAAACCACTAATGGAGGGAACAGGAGGAGAAACCACTGAGGAATGAGGATAAACCGACCTTAAAAAACTTGGACGGATGAACCGCGTCGCAACGCGGCCTGGCAGGAATGCGGAAGTGGCGCTCAAGTCGCCAAACAAAGGACAAGAAGCAAGAAGATCGCGCCGATGTTTACTAGATAAACCACGCTTTAAGAGAAGCCTTATTCTCACCTGGATTCCTGCTCGTTGACCTCTTTTCCTCCAACGTTTTCCCGGGACCGGATAAACATCGCTGGAGGCGCCCTGGTTGGAATCGTCTTTTGGCTCCGGGCCAGCGCGCCACTCAGATAAACAGGGAGGTACGTCCTCCGGTGCATCTTGGGCGATCGTGAACGAACGGACGCACAAAAGAGTCTGGCGATCATAGGAGATGGTAGCAGGGACACTACAGAAGAGGATCGCAGACAGGAGCAAGGTGGAAAAGAGAAGGTTAGTGGAGAAAAGTTTGAAAAAGTGGCCGGTGACCGCGGCTAAGCCAAGCACAGGCGCCATCTTGTTACCAACCGGAAGCTGAAAAGCAAAAACAGCAAGTGTAGTCGGTCAATTCGGTCTGAATGTACTTAACTGTTCAGGTTTTTGGCATCTGTTAAAATGTCTCAGAGGAAAACCACCAGATCATGTAACTCAGCAAGCAGTGAAAGGATTTTACTGGAAAGAACCGCAAAGGAGGAGTGTGGTTAGTTTAGTGTCTGCAGCGTCAGCAGTAAAGCTAATGAAAACATAAATATGTGGAGTTTCATCGGACCCGTGAACCGAAACACTCCAACATGGTTCTGCAGCATTTAAAGAAAACGGAGACTTGTGACTAAAACTGATCTGGGAGCTGCAGGGAGGGCCCTTCCAGGGTTCAAATAAGGGGGGAGCTAAGGGGTCACATAAAAACAAAAGTAAGTATTTAAAAAGATAAATGTAGGAGCAGCAGTAGCTCAGGTGGTAGAGCGGGTTGCCTCATGATCGGAGGGTCATGGGTTCGATTCCAGCTCCCGCCAGGGGTATCCTGCTGTTGTGTCCTTGGGCAAGACACTTCACCCAACTTGCCTGTGTTAGTGGTGGTCAGAGGGGCCGACGGCGCCAAATGGCAGCCTCGCCTCTGTCAGACCTCCCCAGGGCGGCTGTGGCTACGAGTAGCTTACCATCACTAGCAGTGTGTGAATGTGAGAGTGTGTGAAAGCGTCTTTGGGTGTCTAGAAAAGCGCTATATAAGTTCAATGCATTATTATTATTATTATTATTTATCCACTACACCTTTTATAAAGCAGTCTTTTATAAGCATGTATGGGGGGGGGGGGGGGGGGTCTTCTCATTCCTGAGCGATGGTGGGACAGTGAATAAATCCTGTATTTTTCTTTAATACGTTCTTGGATGTTTTGTCTGCTGCAGCCTGGTTGCAAATATCTGATTCAGCTGCGAGCCGAAGGAAACGACCACATTGAGCGGGCTCTGCCTCAACACAGAGCTATAGAGGTAGGTGGAAAGCCGAAGACGCTCGTCCCACATGTTGTTTGTGACAAATGCACCCGAGGTTGTGACCGCTGCTTGTTCGTTAAACTCGTTAGTTGCGGTTCGGGGGCCTCGTCTGGAACTTAAAGAACGGAATAAGTCATCCTAAAACTGGAGCTGCAAAAATATTAGAAAAACCACAATTTGTGTCAAACCCACATTTCTTATTCTTTATATGTCATCACGATGCTAACGAGGCTTTCCGGCTAAGAGCATCGAGAACAGGAGGACTGTAATATTCTAGTTTATTGCAGCTCTATCACTCCTTTGTAATAACCGTTTATTGATGCATTGTGCAGAAAACTCATTATTCAGGGTATCCGCGGGTCCTTAAAAAGTCTTGAAAAGTCTTAAATTTGCTTTTCCAAATTTAAGGCCTTAAAAATCCTTAGAAATGACAAATAATCCTTAAATACAGTTTCCAAAGGTCTTAAATGACTAAAGACCCAATAAACAAGATTCTTTTATTTCTATAAAATTTTCATGAATTTCTAGTTGGTGTTCAGCATTTTTTGTGTACGATGTTGGCGTAAGCGGAACCGTACACACTCAGTTGGTTGTGAAAGGGGGCTGTTTTTAGATGAGCGCATTAGCTGGTTAAGCTAGTGGGAGCTTGCGCCATGGGGAAGTGCAAGTTTAATGGTAACTGGATGGCTAATCCCACGTTTGCGACGTTCCAGGCAATAGCTGGAAATTATAGCTTAAATTTAATTTTAAAAAATTGCTTAAATTTGGTCAAAATGGCCTTAAAAAGGTCTTAAAAAGTCTTAAATTTGGCTCCCTTAAACCTGCAGATACCCTGTTATTTCTCATGCTGCTGATTAAGAAACCACACATGATCAAAGTTTTACCAGAATTCGACTGGTTAGGATGACGCCAACCCTAACCACATGATGCTAGGCTAGCAGCAGCTAAACTCACCCGTGTTTGGGTTGTTTTCACCTACAGCGCTCTGGGTTTCTAGGTGACCTCAGCTTTATATCCTTTTATTTGTTCGTTATAAAACCTTTATAAAAAGGTTGAGACGTCTGCGGAAAGGTTGTGTGATAGAATGATTGAAATAACTGAGAACCCTGTTATTATGACTTATATCACCCTGATCACAATAATAAAGAACAAAAGCAGCCATAATCTCTGACACACACACCAATCAACCCTCTCGCTTCATAATTTGAGTGGGTTTGAAAACTGCAGTCGACCTAATCTCTCTCGCAAGGCTGGAAAAGCTTTAATTCCCCTTAATTCCCTGTTACCGTCTCCCCGTGTGACTGTAACAAGAGGCTTTCTGACTCTTGTGATCAGCTTCGGGTCTTCCTACATTAAACTCTTGACTCGCCTCTGGCAGGTCAGCAGCAGCGACATCGAAGGGGTCAACATCATCGCCTGCAGGCAGATCAATCATTTCGACCTCAGCGGGAACATCATCACGTCTGCCGAACACCTCCCAACACTATCGGTATGACCCGTTCACGTGGTTTTACCGAGTTGCAGCAGCAGGTAAGTTAGGCTGCTGCTGATTATCTTCTTGTTTCCAGGTGAAGCTCTACAGGAGCGACAATCTGGACAATCCCATCAACAGCGTTTCTCTGGGACAGTCGCTTTTTTTCCACTTCCCTCCTCTGGACCGGGACGGAGAGGTACTGACCCACTTTACTGTTGGTTTTGTTCATTAGATCCAGAAGTGGTTGTTCTTGTATCTAGAGTCATGCCTTCCTGTGTTCTCCAGAGCTACGTCCTGATGCTGTACTCCACCCTGTCCCGCTCCCAGTTCGACTACACTCTGCCCCAGGTGTCCTTCACCTCTAGCGGCTACCACAAACACGTCACCCTCACCTTCAAACCCACCGTGAGCTGCACACCGGATTTTCTAAACTTATTGTGCTTTCTGAAAACACAGCTTTCCTTTTTCGGTTTCGGTTCGCCTCATTTAAAGATGAGTCACCTTCGTGTGTTTTTTCCGCAGCGTAAAGTGCCTGACCAGGATGTGGCGCAGGGCTCCTACATCGCTCTGCCTCTCACTTTGCTCCTGTTGTTAGCGGGGTACAACCACGAGAAGGTACACCCTTTAAATTTTTAAATCCTTATAATAAAAACAACTCTGCACGGTGAAACTTACGAGGTCCTAGAGTTTAAAACCACATTTACCTTGTTGTTGAATGAAGGCAGCATGGAGACACATCATCACCTTAGACCGGGGCTCTTGAGTTGTGTCCAGCATGTTTTGGTTTTAACCTGCTTCAACACGCCTGAATTCAATCAGCAGGTGATTCACAGCTTCTGCAGAGCCTGATGAGCTGCTGCAGGTGTTCAACCACTGAATTTAGTGTGTTGGAGCAGAGAAACCACTAAAACCTGCTGGATACCGGCCCTCCAGGCTCGGAGATGAATAGCTCTGCTTTAGACACACACACACACACACACACACCCTTAAATTAGCATGTCCCAACTCACCTAAACATCCACAACATATAAATGATGGTCTTTGTAACAATGCTAGCTCGAGCCTCAGCTACAGCTAAGGATGGCCCGAGTTATAGCTAACACTGTTCTGAGCTAGCCTGAGCTATTGCTAATGCTAGCTTGAACCACAGCTAACGCTAATCTGAGAAACTGCCACCTCTAGCTCGAGCTACTGATAACACTAGCCCGAGCAACAATTGATGTTAGCTGAGCTACTGCTATCCTAAGCTACAGCTAACTCTAGCCTGAGCTTATGCTAACATCTTAGTTGGATAAGAGGGAAACAACACAGAAGAATCTTGGAGCTCCCCTCAAGTTCCAGGTTGACACATTTCATACACAGAAGCAATTCGATGTTATTTCTAGGGGCAAGAGCATCCTTCCATCCATTAACTGAACCCTTTCTCAGTGGCCTAGTGGTAGAGTGTCCGCCCTGAGACTGGGAGATCAGGGGTTCGATTCCTGGTCGGGTCATACCAAAGACTTTGAAAAAATGGGACCCAATGCCTCCCTGCTTGACACTCAGCATTAAGGGGTTGGATTGGGGGGTTAAACCACCAAATAGTTCCCGAGCGTGGCTGTGTCTGCAGCTCACCGCTCCCCCAGGGGATGGGTCAAATGCGGAGAACAAATTTCGCACACACACCTGTGTGTGTGACAACTAATGAGACTTTGACTTTGACTTTGTTCATGCAGGGTCACAGGGGGGCTGGTGTCTATCTCCAGCAGTCAACGGCAAACAGGCGGGATGCACCCTGGACAGGTCGCCAGTCCGTCGCAGGGCCAACACAGGACTAACAACCACACACACACACACACACACACACACACACACACACACACACACACACACACACACACCTAAGGATAATTTAGACAGACCAATTCACCTGACAGTCTTATTCTTGGACTGTGGGAGAAAACCCACGCATGCACAGGGGGAACAGTCAAACTCCTTGCAGAAAGACAGGAGCAACATGACAGCATAAAACACCAGATTATAAAATAAAATTGAAATACACAATTAAAATTAGTTGTAAGACATAAACTAAAAAGACAAAGTTCAAGCGAGAGCAGTTACACTGCAGAAGGATTTATTTAAAGGCTGATGAATACATGAAAGTTTTCAGTTTTGTTTTAAAAGTTACTGAAGTTGTGGGACATTTGATGCCAGTCAGCAAGCAGCTCATTTAATGCAGATGTCCAGGCCGAGTGGGCGGGGCAAACCAGGCTGTCCATTGTAGGGCTGTATCACGACGTTGTGTTTGGCCGTCTGTCAGGGCTCCTGGGTCATTGTGAGCCTCAACAAAGTTTCCTGTTCTGTCTTGTATCCAATGACAAAACCCTAAAGTGCTTCGGAGTCCGCCGACTCTGAATGGTGCTGTACAAACGTGGGTCATTTATCAACTCTTTCTGAAATCAGTTTTTTATTCCACTTTTTACAGCATTCTCCTTTTTTACTATGCCTCCTTTGCAGGTGATTCCCCTGCTGCTACAGCTGGTCAGTCGCATCCAGGGAGTACGAAGCATGTCCCAGTCCAGCACCGACAGCGCCGCTGTGGAGGAGGCCAAGCGTCAGGCCAAGAGGCAGAAAGCCCGGCGTACATGAGGCGCCCCTCACCTCACGTCTTCCTACACCAGATCCAACAAATCAGCGTGACGTCGGGCTCAGAGAGCAGCGACCAACACCTCATCGGCGTTTTGCTCTCGTGCTTCGTTTGCCAGTGACCTGTTCAGCCTGTCACGGTGTGTTCAGAAGCGAGTTCGAACCACTCGACGTGCATTACGACCTCATCAGGGATCCAGGTTCACTGGACTGAAAACTGATTTATTTCTCAAGTCGTCTGTAATTGTCACTGAGCCATTTTTCTACATTTGTAATTAATCTAGGTCAACTTAAAACTCTGGCTTGTGTTTTTTCAAAGCACTTCCATGCCTTTGATGTCAGCTGTTAGTACCACACAGTAGGTTCGATTCAGTCTAATCAGATCAGTTTAAAGATGAATTTTTTTATGAGAAGTCTAACAAACCAGATCAAAGACTCCACATTTCACTTGTGACCTCGTGTTTTTGGGTTTAAACTGATCTGACCCCCGTGAAATCACCAAAAACACAAAGTTCTGTAACTCGTGTGGCTTAAGTCAGCCGAAGACGGGTTTATAACAGCTTTTGTGTCACATTAAGGTTTTGTAACACGCTCCGCTTACGCGGTCTCCGGTGTGGTGATGTTGGCTTTTTTTTTTTATTAGCTCAGGAAATGTTTTTGATTTCTGTGTCTGAAGGTGATTTTGTTTTCTTTCAAATGATTGGGTGTAACAGCAGGGCGGAGAAAACTAACAGTTAACTAATTTATTAACGTGTTTCATCAGATGTGATTTAGCACCTTGTTTAGGTGCGTGTGTGTGTGTGTGTGTGTGTGTGCGATCGATCAGCTGTTTTACTGCAAAAGATGGACCCACCTGCCTGTTAAAGTCATAATGATCCTGAGTCAAACTTAGGAAGGTTTATTTTAAAGCAGTAGAGCAGGATTCTCCTGATTATTCTTTTGTCTGCTTCTCATCTGCTCCACGCTGCGTTTCTCCTTCGTCTTACGAAGTTAAAATGTGTTCCTGTTAGAGGATTTGGTTCGGTGGGTGGGTGGGGGGGGGGGTTCAACATTATTTGGTCAGAATTTGTTAAATTTAAATTAAAGTTTGACTTGATGAAGACTCAGCTGACAGTTTCACTGCTTGGCCTGTTGAGGGCACTGTGGTTCTAGACACAATGTAGAAGTTTCTTTGTTAAAAGTTGAAAATTTAACACAAAAAAACAAAACTAAATGACTAAAATATTTTAGGAAGTTTATAAAAAAAGAGTTATCTGTTTGCAAATGAACTCTCCATATATATTTAAGATGTCCAAAGTGCGGCCCGGGGTCTATTTGCAGCCTTTTGAGAGATGCTGCATGGTGTCCAATTCTTTAAATGATAGATTTAGTATTTTTGGCAGGTTGTTGACACGGTGATACCTTCTAACAGTTAAAGTCCCATTACTCATGACACACTGGTGAAAGTACATCTCTGCATTTGAATCATCACAGTGAGGAGCAGTGAGCTGCAGCAGTGGCTGCGCTCGGAAACTTTGGGGGTTTAATCCTCTAATCCAACCCCTTAATGCGAGTGTCAGGCAGGGAGGCGGCCTCCATTTTCAAAGTCTGGTATGACTCGACCAGGATACGAACTCCAATCTCCCAGTGTTAGGATACAATATGGAATTTGATGTAGCACCTTCTAGAGTCCTGGGAACCCCCCCTCCCCCTCCCCCAAGGTAATTTACCCATTAGCACAAGCATTCACCTGGTGGTGATGAGCTACATTATAGCCACAGCTGGCTTGGGGCACGCTGACAGGGGTGTACACAGGCGCCACTGGTCCCTCAAACCACCAGCAGCAGGCAAGGTGGGTTAAGTGCCTTGCCCAAGGATGCAACAGACTGAGCAGGGCTCAAACCTGCAACCTACCGATTACGGGGAGAGCACTTAGCTCCTGTGCCTCCGTCGCCTCCCCCTTTGTGCTGTGTCGATTTGTAACTTGATTTTGGTTTTCATCTTAAAGTCTGGCCATCTGTTTTAAACAGGTGGCTCTAGAAACGTTTACATGGGGGCAAAGGCGGGGCAAAAAGTCTTGGGAGGATGAAATGTAGCTGTGTGTTCCACTACAGGAGGTCTAGGAAATATCTGGGAAGAGGGATGGTGATGGGAAGATTTGCTGAGTTGTGGTGGGATTTCTGGCACATTTCGCATAAATGCTGTTTATTTTCCTTCTGTTGTGCTTTTTACAAATTCTGGTTGTTTGGTGACTTCTGCCAATATTCAACTGAGTAACACCCAGTCAGCACGAGTTAAACCTAGTTTATGCTTCTCTGTCTGTAGAGGTGCGGAGACACACAAGCCATTATCCGATGGAAGGACTCTCAACAGGCTTGCAAGGACAGACAGAGAAATGCCCAATTTTCTAACTATTGAAAATGACGGAGACCACAAGCCACTGCCTTTAAACTTGACCTTAAACTCCATCAACAGCTCCGCCATTCCCCCTCAAAAAAGTAAAACTTCTACCAAAGATGTCTTGTGGTAGACATAGAGCAGATGAATGAATGACCCACACATGTATAGTGCCTTTCAGAGTCAGAGGATTAGCAGCTTACACTTCCTAAAGCATTTTGTGATCAGTGGCATGGGCAATCCCGGTGTCGTGCCAAAGCAGTTATCCCCGCCACAATTTGTGCCAAAGCAGTTATCCCCACCACAATTTGTTTCCCTTGCATCGGGAGCGCTTATAGGTGTTATGTCAAATTGAGTTACCCCCCTCGAGAGCCGTTTCGGCTCCAACCAGCTAAAAATGTGTGTCCTAACCATAACCCCATAACAAACATAAAACTCGTCCCTCGCTGAGTACTTTCATAAATTATAATTGTGCAAAAACATACATGTTGGGTGATTGAGTGGTTATGGTTTGCGTAGGTGTCAGGGTGAGGGTTATTTTTTGTGAGAGGGGGGGGGAACTCAAATCGACGTAACACCAGTGTCCAACGAAGGGGAAACTACATTGGGAGACACCTGTTGTAATCCCGAACATTAAGCATGTAGCCCAAACTTTTTTCGCGCCCAGGACATTATTGGAGAACGTAGTTGTGTAATTTCCTGGGTTTAGTGAATGCAACGCAGGCACGGCGGGATGACCAATCAGAGCAGTAGGACAAAGGCGGGTAAATTAGCCATCTCGGCTCAAAGCTGTGGTCTGTTAATTCAAGCGTTCAGAAAATGGATATCAAACGAATTTTGGACAGCAACAAAGAAGTTCTGGTGGCTGGCTGTGGGCGACAGGACCCTGTGCAAACACGTGAGCCAGGTAAAAAGTCATTTAAATCATTTATGTCTTTGAAATTGTATAAAGATTAGACAGGCGCAGCTATCGCTAGCCGCTAGCTTACTCTGCTCTGGAAAGTATTTTTCTAGATTGATAAAATCCCCAGGTCCGCGTTCTGCCCTAAAGTTTTCATTTGGCTTCATGTTTTTTTCTTTTCTGTGGTCATCTGTTTGTGTTTCAGTGAGCCTTTCACCTAACTTATTGTTTAATATTTTGCAACCACAAATACAAAATCTAGATTGGGTGAAAAAGCAGGACAACAATCATGACAGTGATTATAACAAGAAACAGAGAGAACATCAAAAATGGTTTTGAGAAAGGCATTGGTGAGCGGCACAAAAGGAGCATTCAAACGTAAGATATTTGGGAACACTACAATGTATTTTTTAATTTTAGTGTACAGTAAAAAACCTTAAAACGGGGTGGGGTCCCTTTATTAATTGCAATGGATGTGGTATTTTCCCAGGAGGAAATTTATATTCATATCTGTGAAATTATCTGGCAAGTCAGTAACATACAACAGAGTGTAGCCAGTGACTCGATGCAACCTGCTGGGTTACTCATAGGAAGCCTTTTACTGATTGGCTTAATGAACTGACCTGTATTGGAAAGTTTACTGTGTGAAGGTCCGTGAGACGACTCTGGTCCTGATTTGGCACTTTATAAATAATCTTGAAATGAATTGAACGTTGAGAAGTTTAATGATCTCCTATTTGTACTGGAGGGTTTCAGCGTGCATGCCAGTAGCATAGGTCTAGGGCCAGATCCCAACTATGCCCTACGGGCTTTTGGGAAGTGCACATGGCAGAAGCACACAGTAAAGCTTCCAGTGCATGGCCAGACTGTAGAAAGCAGCAGGGCTGAGCTTAAATGGCCTGTATTTAATACAGCGCCTTCTAGAGTCCTAGAACCCTCCAATGTGGTTTACAACACATGTCATTCACACCCTGGTGGTGATGAGCTACAATGTAGCCACAACTGCCTTGAGACACATAGACAGAGATGAGGCTGCTGTACAGGCACCACCGGTCCCTCCGACCACCACCAGCAGGCAAGGTATAGTGTACTCTGTGCAGAGTAGGGCTGTCGCAGTTGAGGAATTCCTCCTGCGGTGATTCAGGGTGGCTTAATATTGCAGTGTGCGATATTATTGCAGCCCTTTTTTTATTGCAGTACTATCTAAACATAATGTTTACACATTTAAAAAGGTTAAAAATTGCCATGCCTTCTTTTATAACACTTTACTGAATGCAGATCAAAGGGCAGTAACAACACAGATCGCAGTAACGTTTGTTTCTCCTACAGTCGGAGTCCGACTGAACTTAAAAACAACAAAATTCAGGAGAAGGTTAAACTTTTAAATGCAAATTTGGCTGCAGCATCTAACTAATAAGAAACAAGTCCCCATTTTATTTAGTTGTTTAAAATCAAGCATAAAAAACTACAAGTACCGGGCGCGCGCGCGCCGGGGGGCGGGCACACTGTCATTTCACTTTCACACACACGAATGACGGTGATTTATAGCTCGGTCACGTCCTTGTTACCTACAAGGAAAACCAGCATGATAACTATATACGGTTTGAGAGAGGATCTGAGAGGGGTGGCAACATTTCCAGCAACACTGAAAACCCTCTCGGATGGTGCGCTCGTTGCACTAACGCACACGTACTTGCGTGCGACTCTGGCGAGCAAAGAGAATCTCTCCCGGTTGTTGCTCCACCATGTCAAGGGGGGTTTCTTTAGGGTGGATGCATTCCTCCTGCAGGTAGCGAGTGAGCTCCAGCTCGGCTCAAACTCTCTTCAGGACGGTTGCAGAAGCAGTGCTTGTCCGGGACTTCAGCAGGTCTCAGAGCGTTTATTATTATTTTTTTGCCCTGGTGGCAGCTCTGTCTCGGCCAAGGACTCTGGCTGCGCAGCAGCTGACGTACTGAAAACCAAAGTGCTCCCAAAGGAGCGAAGTAACGTTTCGTTTTGATACCAGTGCAGCCATCCTTCTCAACATGCATCATTGAGTTGAACCAAGTTCAGTAATCGCGGTGGCCCATGATGCAGCGCGGTGGGTTTCTTCATATTGCGATATTTCATTTTTGCGGTTACCGCGACAGCCCTAGTGCAGAGGTTTTATTGAATTAATTGTAAATTGGGGTTCTTGGTTATTTAAAACTTTTTTTTAAAAGTTTGACACCTGAATTTCTGGTCAAAGCTGACCGATAATAGGGCTGGAGGTAAACGATTATTCTGACGATTGTTTTATCGAATAGTCGACTATTCTAATGACTATTTAGGCAATTAATCTAATGATTATTTTTCTATTGCACACTTAATAAAAACCAAAAAATCTAATAAATTCCTCAAAAATTGACAAATTGTTACTGTAAGAGAATAAACACTACAGGCCTTCCATTTTGTATAACACTGCTTTTATTGTGTTGAGGTTGGTTATGTTCTGGTGACGTGTAGAACTTGGGAGTGCAGGCTGCTGCCTGAGAGGTGGTTGGAGACGAGTGTCTCCATTAGAGCTGAAACAACTAATCGATTTAATCGATTATAATCGATTATTAAAATAGTTAACAACTTTTTTTAGTCATCGATTAGTTGTTTAATAATCATATTTTACTGCATAAAGTCTATTTTTTACCACAATCTGACATCGGTTACAATCTGTTAAATTTGCCGCCAGTGTGTGGCAGTAATGAGCCACTGATCTACCAGTGGAGTCGTAGAAGAAGAAATGAGCCAATAAGTGCCCTCGGTTTTCATGACGTATCACGTTACTGACGCTCATCTTGCTGTGAGAGATGGCGGATCAACAAGAAATACGGAAGAAAAATAGAAGCGACAAAACAAGAGAAACCCCGGACAAAAACCTCACGAGTATGGGAGCACTTCACTAGATGCCTTGAAAAGACCGGTGACCTGCAAAATATGCAAAAACCATGGCACGACGGAAGCACGACGTCCCTAAGTGAACATTTGAGACGAAAACGTGGGGGCTGATGCAGCAGAGGAATGTCCGGTAAGTAACAGAAAATAAACAAGCTAACGCAGATCACATTTGGGACTTAGTGTTAGCTGAGTTCGTTATAGTGGATGTTAAACATGTTTTTTTTTGCCGCGTCAGTCTACGGTGTTCTACTTCTGATTGACTAGATGCAATCGTGAATCTCCTCCGTGTTGTGAATCATGCGCTTGCCAAATTCAGCACGTCTGTTTATAAGAATGTTCTCGTTAAGAGAAAAACGGCACAAACCCATAACTATGTTCCTCATTCAAAAAAGGACAACTCCGCGGTGAAAAATATACAGACGAGCTGTGTCCAGGTGAATATAACGCGGCATAGTTGTACGCTTTCAACTTTTAAATACAGGAGAAATTCAGGAAGTCATTTTTTTTACTATTAAAAGGCTGTTTTACTATCTAATGCTGTAAAACGCCTCACAACACATTTTTGTCAAATTAAATGATCACTGTATATTGTTAATTAATTCAAATAATGTAATATTGATTTAGTGTTGTAGTGTGTGTGCTGCTTTATTTTATATGTGTACTTAATTCAGTTTATTTGTGTTTCTTATGCAGAAAAAAACAAGCAACGATGGACAACTACATGGGGAACAAGACACTCACCCCCAGCAATGCATACCACTTACAAACTCTATTCCAGATTCTACATTATTTTTTATGGAATTTACCTCTTATATTTTGATGCCAAAAAATTATTCTGGACTGATATTTTGCATTGTTTAGCTCATTTTACACCGCTGACTGTGTTCATGTGCAATAAAATAGATTGCAGTCAACTGCACAATTCTCTTATGTTTTTCTTTTTCTTAACTGAAATGTATTCATCTTTTGTATAGGTTAAATAGCTAAACAATATCAAACCGATTAATCGAAAAAATAATCGACAGATTAATCGATTATGAAAATAATCGTTAGTTGCAGCCCTAGTCTCCATGCTGCTTTGTTTTGGTCACTTATGTGTGTGAGGCGAGTGGTGTTACGACTCTTCCTGGGGAGTTTGGCTCGTGTGCAAAATGGAAGGGACAATAACGGGATTTAAAAGTTAAAATGATGATCAGGTTTATTTACAACTACACAAAAACATAAATCTTTCAATCCACAGGTTGGGAATAATAAAACTAATTCTGCCTGTGGGGAATTAAAACAAAAGTACAAATAAGTAGGGATGTCCCACTGGGCAAAGATTACAGGGTTCTGGACCAAAATAAGGATCTCCAAAGGTCCAAAGTCTAAACTGGGTGGTTAAACCAAACTCACGGTGATATTTTAAACTAAACCGAAAACCCACAACACTCTAAATGTAATAAAAGGGAGATCTACACCACAGAAAAGATGAACTCTAAATCAAAATGTAACGGCTTATCCAAACGCAAGAAGCTGTTAGCGAAAATGCTAACAGTAGCTTTACCAACGTTAAGTTCTGCGGTAGAGACGAAGCAGCGCATCTGACCCCGGAAGTTGCCTCCCGACGCGCAGGAGCTTGTCACCTGCTGACAGCAGGCTGCTGTCTTTTCCGAGGACTGCCATCTTGCCAGTCATTATCATGTGACAGCGACTAGTCGATGACAGGCATAAAAAGTCACTATAGTGAAGTTGACTAGTTCATACAACCCCTATGACACGTCTCTAAACAAAGTAAAATTTTCTAGTGCAGAGTGGAGACAACCCATAGAAGCACTGATTTGATCTCATTTCAGAGAAAAATAGAACAGGTTAGATGCACCTAATAAATAAAATGACTAACAAACTCAGGAATCTTTCTTTGCTTCACTGTTCTGGTGCTGAGAATATCACTAATGTGGGTCAAAGGTGATACACAGATGAATGCACCTCTTATTTATTATTTGGAGACTACATTTACTGCAGCTGGCAGAGGCAGAGATTTTTTCTATTGATACACGGAGTTTACAGAATCATTTTAAATGTTAATAGGGGAAGACTGAAGGAGGGAGCGGTAAAATACAGGGGGTCCCCAGCAAAAACAAGAAACTTTACGAGTCTGATGAAACCCGCTGGTTTTCCATCAGGCAGTCACGGGGCAGCTCCAACGACCCAGTGGCTGTGCTGGGTCAATGTTATCGAGCTCAGTCCGGCTCGGCAGAAGGTGAACAAGCCGAGGCGACGTCGTGCTCTGCTTATGAAGAGGTGTTATTTTCCCGCTTCAGAAGAAGCGTCCAACGTGTTTTTACGCTTTCTCCGAGACGTGTCACGTCGCTAAGTTGTTAGCGCCGCGCGCTAACACGTCAATAGTGCAGCGTAGCCTGCTGGAGGTTTTATGGGTTCAGATGAAACACCCAACCTCTCAGGCTGCTTACTCATCGATCTTAAGTTGTCGCTGTTGTGCTCACGCCGTAATACAGTATTAGATGCGGTTAAAGTCAGACATGAAAAAATAAATAAATTTTACATGAATAAGTGATGCTTAGCCTGGTGGGGGGAGGAAAATCTGGCCTAATAAGCACTGGAGGAAACCCTGTCAAGATCGTCAACACTCGTTTATCTTAATGCTATCGAAACATGTAAACCAAAAAGCATTATATCCACTGCTACCTTTCTAGTTTTAAACTCAGTAATTTATGCTGTAACTTCTCCTTGCCCTGCCTGCTCCTCCTTGCTGCCGCCGGCTGTGATCACAAGCGACAACATAGTAGTTCCCGCTGCTTCTTCGGGAAACAGCGCAAAAAAAACCCAAAACTTGGGATCTTGTAGGCGTGGCGGTGGGATTTCAGCTGTGGCGGGCCGCCACGGCTACGCCTATGTAAGGGAAACCCTGAGCATATTTTGGTCAGCATTTTATGTGAATAAAAAATCAGTTTACTTGCAATTTGCTCTTTAAAGTACATATATTTTTGCATTTAATTTTTTTAAAGTATTTTTTCTTATTTAAATTTTTTTTAAAGTAAAATGTTTTGAGACTGTTTTAAGTTTAGGCTACAAACAGGGGCATGTAGGGTAAAAGTGAACTAATATTCAGGTTTTTAGGAAGCCACATTGAATAGCCCTGCCGTGACTTTTCTACTGTAGAAAAAAAAACTACATTTTTTGAGGAATTCCTTTTACCATCGTTACCACTAAGGGAAGCACACAGTGTGAGATTACACTCAACATGATTCATGAGATTTGACCAAACCAGTTGAGGGTTTGTGTTTGGAACCAAACTAACCACTGATCAAAACAAGCCCACCAGAGGAGCACGTTTTTTAACCTGCCCCCCCAAAACCAACAGAACTGTTCATCTTCATGTGCGTCAGCTAATTATGACAAAAAATTTAGTCATTAAATCTGAGTTCCACCGGCCCAGTGTGAGGAACTGTTTAAAAATGAAAAGGCTGTCGTTTAAACTGAAATATTCTTATTTTTCCTTGTTCCTTATTTTTTGCACCAAGTACCACAGCAATAAACCCTTCTGGTTCTGATTCTAGAAAAACCTAACAAAATAACTACATTTTGACCAAAAGTAAGGCAAGGCAGCTTTATTTCTATAGCACATTTCATGCACAGAGGCAACTCAATGTGCAGAACATGTACCGCCTCTGTCAGTGTGCCCCAGGGCAGCTGTGGCTACATCGTAGCTCATCACCATCAGTGTGTGGATGTGTGTGTGAATGGATGAATGATACTCTGTAGTGTAATGCGCTTTGGAGTCCTTACTCTGAGAGGCGCTATACAAGTGCGGGTCATTCATTCATGTAGAGATAGAAAAGCACAGTTTCCATTTAATAGTTTCCAATAGTTTCCATTTAAATTTCTTTCTTTCTTCACAATCATTCTGTTTTTCACCTCTAAGTGACGCTTTGATTTGTTTAGGTCAAAACTAGGGGTGGACATTATATATCGGCATCAATATCGGTATCGGCCAATGTTAGTCATTTTTTAACATATCGGTCCGATAAAACATAAAACAAGCTGATATTATCAACTGATTTTTATTTTTATTTTTTGCCCGTGTCCTGTCTGGCTGTGAAGCAAACAGAATTGATGTCTGAATGCTGGTGACAAGCCTTACAGATTTACTCTCAGGTGGAGCATCAAAGCGTCTGCTTTTAATGTCACGCCTGATACTTAAAACTTTATTATTGTTTTTGAATGCCTTTTAACTCCGACCAGACATGGAGACAGGAAGGAAGGGGGGGGGGGGGGTGTTAGGGTATAATAAAAGTTGGGTAGATCCAGTCCTCCTTTGTCTTTGGTCTTCTGAAGCGTTTTTAAGCTAATTCGTGGAGGTTTATCCTGCCAAAGGAATTTGGTAATTGAGGAGTCCAGAGATCTAAACCAGTCAGCTGGTGGTTTGTTTGGGATCAACTGATATTTTTTCCATCTTGTCACCATTGTTTGCTTGTTACAGAGGGTGAGAGGGGTGATGCGTATTTGTTTAGTCATGTCACAGTGATTGTAATCATCTCAGAAGCGTAAATGTGTGTGTTGTGTGTGTATATATTAGTGTAAATTCAGCTATAATATTTTTTCTTCTATACAAAATCTGCTGATTTTAGAACCATAAATGTCAATATATCGGTATCGGCAAATATCCGTTATCGGACATAACAGTGATCTCAATATTGATATCGGCTCAAACATTTCATATCAGTGCATCACTAGTCAAAACCTCCCATCATTTCATGTTTGGTTGTTAGTGGCGTCGCCAGGGGGTGGTCATGGAGGCCAAGGTTTTCCATGGAAAATGGTTGGCCACCCCACTTCACACCATCTGGACCGCTGCACCTAGGGCTAGGGGTAAACGATTATTTTTAAAACGATTATTCTGACGATTATTTTATCGAATAGTCGACTATTCTAATGACCATTTAGACAATTAATCTACCATAAATCCTCTAATACAGGCCGGTATTCAATTAAAGGCCGGGTCTCCAATTTTGGCCGGTGTCGGAGTCAGCGGAGGTAAACAATGGCCGGTCTCTTATTGTGGCCGGATGGAATGTGGTAACAAATAAGTATTGAGTGTCACAGCGGCAGGGTTGTAATCCCCAAATCAGCCAGCAGGAGGCAGTAAGGGTTCACGCAGACCTTTATTAGGCTTTTTCTTCAAAGCTTTGTAGCTACAGACATGATCATCTATCACGCTCCTACCACACAGAGTCACGGTGTCAGTTAACCATGCTAATTCAACCCGCTCCACAGAACACACATCACCTTCCCTGTGGCTTACATAACACTCACACAACACGCAAATCAGCACATAAGAACTAGCAGAACGATAGGAAACACATATAACACAATACCCAGAATGCACCTGGCTTACAACCCCAGCCAGGTCATTACACTATCAAGTTCAAAGAGAACGTGCTGATTATGCTGCAGAACACTCTGGGGAGCAGCAGTAGGGGGTGTAATAACTACAGTAATCCCTCGTTTATCGCGGTAGATGCGTTCCAGACCTGGCCGCGATAGGTGAAAATCCGCGAAGTAGGGACTCCCAGCATGCCCCTCGCGGGGATTCCCTTCACGTCGCACCTACGTCACAAACCGCGGCTATAAACGGAAGTCGCCTTTCCAGCTCACCACTCAGTCATCGTTTCTTCAGATTCACGATCAGAGTTTCCAACCTACCGATCAATCCAACGAACTATCAGCTCATAGTAAGTTATCTTACTTACTTCTGGAAAGCCCGGCATTTCCGTGTCACTTCGTTGACGCTCGAACGCTCGGGGGTTTCCTAGAGCAGCTGGCGTTTCACCGACGCTATCACTTCCACGTCTGTGAAACCACGCTCCCTATTGAATTATCGTATGATCACATTCTCTGTGATCAGCAACGCGCTGTGCCGGACCGTAGGTACTGACACGCGATCGTTCATGTCGGTTCATTTCCTTTAATGTTTTCTGTCTTTTATTTGCGCCTGATGTGTATCGCTGCTGTGGAGCGGGGCGCTTCACCTTGTCCTCCGACGCACAGATCACTGATGCGGCCGCCAAACAGCGAGCGCTCCGCTGTTTTTACGGTCGGTAGATCTTTTAGAACTGCAGTTCAAAGGTAACTCATGAGGTGAATATATATGAACCCATGTAGCAGTTTTTCTTTAGGATTGAGAGGAGATGCAGGAAGATAATAAACAGACAGGATAGAAAAATAGTCAAATAAAAACAAGTTAGTTTTTGTACCTGCTGTTGCAACAAACAGACACCATTGAAGGTCATCAGAAGTGAGGAACAGAAAATGAAATAATTATTTTAATGTTTAGAGCAGCAGGAACTCCGAGAGGCTGCAGGCGCATCAGTGAGTTTGCGGCCGCTGCGCAGGGGGAGGGGGGAGAGGGCTGAAGCAGGAACTACCGTTGTTAAAAGAAATGTGTTTAACTTTGAAAATGTGGGCGCAATTTTAATTGTCAAAAACTCCAGCGAACCATTAGTTCATTTTGCTCAAATAGAAATAGAGGCCTGCCTCTAATACTGGCCCTCCTTCCAATAAAGGCCTGGAGCTTGATGAGCTTGAGTCAAATACAGGCCCGGGCCTGTATTAGAGGATTTACGGTAATTATTATTTTTCTATTGCAAAGTTAATAACAAAAAATCTCTAATAAATTCCTCAAAAATTGATAAATTGTTACTGTAAGAGAATAAACACTACAGGCCTTCCATTTTGTATAACACTGCTTTTATTGTGTTGGTTGGTTATGATCTGGTGACGTGTAGAACTTGGGAGCGCAGGCTGCTGCCTGAGAGGTGGTTGGAGACGGAGCGTCTCCATGCTGCTTTGTTTTGGTCACTTATGTGCGTGAGGCGAGTGGTGTTACGACCCTTCCTGGGAAGTTTGGCTCGTGTGCAAAAAGGAAGGGACAATAACGCGGGATTTAAAAGTTAAAATGATGATCAGGTTTATTTACAAGTACAAAAAAACAAATCTTTCCATCCACTGGTTGGGAATAAAAAAACTAATTCTGCCTGTGGGGAATTAAAACAAAAGTACAAATAAGTAGGGATGTTCCACTGGGCAAAGATTACAGGGTTCTGGACCAAAATAAGGATCTCCAAAGGTCCAAACTCTAAACTGGGCGGTTAAACCAAACTCACGGTGATATTTTAAACTAAACCGAAAACCCACAACACTCTAAATGTAATAAAAGGGAGATCTACACCACAAAAAGATGAACTCTAAACCAAAACGTAACAGCTTATCCAAACGCAAGAAGCTGTTAGCGAAAATGCTAACAGTAGCTTTACCAACGTTAAGTTCAAGTTACCAAGTTTAAATAAACCAAAAACACCCAGCAGCAAACAGACCAGCACGGAGGAGAGACTGCTACCACCAAAACAGCTCTCCTAATGTCTGAAAGAAGCTCCTTTATGAAGGGAGAAACGCTCCCGGTGATTTTCTAGATCTGCGATAGAGACGGAGCAGCGCATCTCACCCCGGAAGTTGTTGTCCGTTGCCGGGAGACGAAGGCGGGCAAAACAGGAAAGGAATCTCGTAGCAGACGGACATTGTTCCGGGTCTTCGGTATTTGGTGGAGATGTTAGTGAAGGCGGAGAAGAGGGCAAACTAGAGGAAAAACAGGCAGATTCCTCCTCTATTTACAAACTCCTGGGGATGCAACAAGTGGGCGTGGTGCGTCGACTACCGGATCTGACGTCGACAAATTTTTAGAATCGAGTCGTCAACGTCATCAAGGCTTCGCTACAGCCCTAGCACCAGAACACCACCGGTGTGAGATGTTCTCCGCTCAATAACATCAGAAGAGGAGAAACGGCCGGCTGCTACCACTTCAGCTTTATGACAAACTACCTGAGTCCCAAAAAGGAAATCACCATCTGAAGTGACAGACAACAAAAGACTTTTGGACCTAGAAAATGGAGACTAGTGTTTAGCGCTATCTTCTTTACTGTGGCAATGCGGTTTCCCATATCAGGGGGGCGTGGCTTTGGGATTGTAGACGATGGGAGGGTTGAGTGTTCCATAACTGGGTTTGCGTTTATAAACTAGCTTGTTTTGCCGCTTTAAACAGTAAGATGTGAACCAGTAACTGAAATAACAGTTTGAAAACTAGTTTTTTGTCTGAAATATTTGTGTTTCTCATATCTGAGGTGAATGTGTTGATGCATAGGCATATGGTTTTTAAATGATGAAGAGTGAAGGAGCATGCAAGGTACAGCTACAGGCTAAACCCTCGCAGAAATACCACAAGGACCAATTTGGTATGCCACCCCTACATCTTAACCTATTTTCTTACTGCCAGTTATGTCAACACTCTCCAGTGGCTTCCTTCAGAGACGGAGTCACCCCTCATAGTGCACATCCCAGGACACAAGTCATCGTCAAGCTGAGGAGAAAGGAGGCAGTTAGGGGTGGAGTGTTCTGTCGGTGGGGCATTAATCCAGAGGTTTGGTAGGAGCAGGGTGGGATTAAATATTCAGAGGATGATTACAGGATGGGCTGTGGCGAAAGGGGTGTGTGTGTGTGTGTGTGTGTGTGTGTGTGTGTGTGTGTGTGTGAGCAAGTCTTAAGTGCCAGTTTCTATCAGCACACGAGGTGTGTCATGTCATCCTTTTCTGAAACCTAATGCCTACTTACTGTCTGCCAGATGTGATGGCAGCTGAGGAGACGGCCCCATCCCTAATGTAATCAAAGTGACATATTGCTGCAAAAGCCTCCAGTCACCCCTCATTTCTTTATATTAATCTTCTTCTGAGCCAGACCTTCTTGAGATCATATAATGTAGTCGGTAGATTTAATTTCACGGGCCTTCTGGGAAATTTCAAATCCATTTTTGGTGAGCGTTCTGTCATTTTCATGGTTTGGACATGACTCAAAACTTTTGCACAGGACTAGATGGCGAGGTGGAATCCATGCGGTATATGAACTCAGAATTTCTAAATGTTGTAAAAGTCGTCTTTGTTTTATTTAATTAGGTCAACCACACATACTTTATCACTCCCTGAGCTTCTTTCCCTTGCAGGTACAGAAATCAGGTTTTTATGATAATCCTGCAATTTAATTAGACTAAATGACAACCTTACTGGCCTCTGTCATGCAAATGGATCCATAACTAAAACGGCACTTTTTGCTAATTTGCATACCCGCTCCCCCCATTTTTTTTTGCTAAAGAACATTTTGCTCAACATAGAGCTACAAAAATACTTAGTTTTTGCCAACTAGTTAATGAACAAGCAAAAAGCACATTATTATTTTACAAGTGATAAATACACAATAGCCTCACACATGAAGTAATACTCGGAAAACTCAAGATAAAAATTACTTTTTGGTAAATTTGGGAAAACATTTAATTCACTATTATGTTTCATTGTTCAATACAAATATAATAAAAATATTAAGTACTGAAATTTTCTCTTGAGGGCAGATTGGTGTTAAATAGAACAAGTTCTTAAGGAAAGTACTAATCTTGTTAAGGAGGTAGAAGTCCTAGAACTAATTCAGCCCTCACCAATTTTTGCCTTTAGGGTAGTGTTTTTGTTGGTTGGTTAAACGCCAGTCTACGTTTTCTAGGTCCAAACGTCTTCTGGTGTCCGTGACTTCAGATGGGGTTTTTCTTTTTGGGACTCTGGTAGTTTGTCCTAAAGCTGAAGTGGTAGCAGCCGGCTGTTTCTCCTTCTATGATGTTAATGAGCGGAGAACCTCTCACACCGTGGTGTTCTGCTGCTGAATACGTGAGTGAGTGATGAGTGGAGGACCCAGGGAAGTGCGGTGGTTCGGTGAGACCGACAACCAGATGGTCCAGTCGTTGGTTTTGGACCGAGCCGTGTTATTGGCGGTGGTTTTTAGACAAATACAAGAGAACCACATTAATAATTTAATCTTTATTTTTCTTTCTCCACAACATATTTATAGCTGTACTACATTAGAACATTAAGAGCCATGAAAAAAGTTTTAAGCTAGTCTGTTATCTAAATTTGCAATTGTTGCTTTAATGTCCGTGGACGCCTTTTGGTACTGACCAATGACATCACTCAGCCGCTTTTGTCCGGCCTGTGGGACACATGGGTGCGTCTGATTTATTAAACTCCGCTAACGAATGGCTTCCGATCTTCTCTTTGCAGTGTCTTTTTAGGACTTAAGCCTTTACCATTCAGAATCAGAATATTGCTGCACTTGTGGCCAAAGTTGACACTTGGATCAAGTCTGTCTGCTTTGCCAGTGCACATACCCAATCTTTCCTTGAATATGAGTGATTCTGACCACTGCTGCTCGCTGTCCCCAACACTTCGCCCGCTCCTCTTCCCTTCATCCTGCAGCAGCAACGCTTCAGTGCCTCGCTGAACAAATGAGTGTTCAGACCCACTCACCATTCAGCAAAGACTTGTTCAGCTGCCGCCCCATTGGCTTTAAGTGATATCTGTCGTCGGGAGTGGTGATAAAAGCACAGACATCATCGTAATGAAAAGGATAACTGGCAGTGGGAGGGCCTGACTCTCTTTTTGTCCTCTTTCTGTTATTTCCTGTTTTTACATCACTGGTGTGGTCCGTAATTCCACGTGTCTTGTCTTTGGATCCTGATGGAAGAGGAGGAGGATGAAGACAGATTGAAGGATTCTTAGTGCGTAAACGGTGAAAAGTTGATCAAACTGTAGTCGTAAACGTCCTTGAGGAAAGTCGCAGAGAAGGACGAAAGGAAAGTGGAGAAGGCTGCTGACACCCCGGAGGTAGCTCTGACCAAAAGGCTTCCGCATATTTCTTCAGTGCATCAGCAGGATGAGCGCTGAATGTTAAATATGGGCCATCAGCTTGCAGCAGCAGCTGATATATTGATTAGTGTCTAACTAGTCATTAAAGCTGCCCTTCCAGTGCAGGTGTGGGCTTTGTCCAAACACAGCATTCTGATGGGAAATTAACATTTTAGTCCTGTGTTAAATGCATACATTATCCACTAAACGTGTGTTTTCTTCGGGTTACATGGTATCCTGGACAGAACTAGCTGTTTTCTTTGTTTTGTTTAATTGTAAATAAGAAAAGTACCTGTCTGATGATAAATCTATGTAACTTTTTCATATTTTAAATCATTTTCTTGAGCCATTACGTGCTAAAATGACCCTTTACAGGGTTGATGAAATGTCACTCAGCCCCCACCGCCCTCTGTGGATAGAATACCACACTTGCAACTTCAGAGTCTCCGGACCACTCCCCTGAAGTTGCATATCTTGTGTGAAGCAGTTCTGCTTTACAGAAATCCTTGTTTACACCTCAGACGAGCTATACCTGGTTAGTAGGGCTGCTCAATTAATCGAATTTTAATCACGATTACGATCTGAGTTTTGAACGATTATAAAAAAAAACCAAGCCGATTATTTGCTCCTCCCGCTTGCGCTGCCCTGAGTTGCAAATGAAGCGCTCCTCCCACAGTGTTGCCAACTTAGTGACTTTGACGCTATTTCTAGCAGCTTTTCAGACCCCCTTCTTGACTTTTTAAATCTTAAAAGTACCTAGCGAACACCTCAGAAACATCTCTGGTAACCATTAGCTACTTTCTGGATAACTGTCGTCGACATTTCCTGCAGGTTAGCTAAACACTCCGCCTGCGCTCCGGACCGTTCTTCAGGACATTAGGAAAGGGAATGATGTAGTGATGTGTCAGTCGCTAAAGACAGCTCTTGGAGCCGGCTCCTTGTTGGATTAACCGGAGTGAGTGACAAACACACCGCACCTGCGGACTCCTGAGCCACTAAAAACGGCTAAATGTGCGCGTGCGGCGAGCTAAACACACGTGCAGCTTGCCCCAGATTGCTGAGACCGGGTTGGGGGGTGGGGGGTGCAGCTGTGGTTGGGACAATTATTACATTAACTGATGGACTTGTAAATAAATAGTTTATAAATAAGGTAGAAATGGATAGAAATAAGTTCCTCACGCTGATAAATAATAACTAATCTCTCTGAGGACACGGTGCCAGTGCACTCTCGAACAGCACCTTGACACGACTCAATAAATGTTATGCATCATTTTGTGAACAACTTTTTATTTGCATTTATTTGTTATAAATGCCACTGTATAATTCTTGCTGTCAGTATTTGCAAGATAATGGTATTTGGGTCTGTACTGGTTAGACTTAAATGAGTTAAACCAAGGTCTATAGCCCTACTATGGTATGAGCTATAAGTATATTGGTCTTTTTATACTGGGAATCAGGAGTTATTTTAGTGATCATCTTGTTTCTTATTTTTATTTGTGCCCTGAGCAATTTTATGACTGAATAAAAACAAATAAAATCAACATAAATTGAAAAATCGTCCTAAATAATCGTGATCTCAATTTCAGTCACCATAAATCGAGCAGCCCTACTGGTTAGCATTGATTGCAATGTGTTCATTATCGCAGACCCTCAGAAGAAACAAAGACAACACGTATTTTGTGGAGCAAAAGAAAAGAAAAGAAAAAGAACATCTGACCACAATAGGAGTTGAGTAGAGTCAACATCGAGAGTTTACCTAATCACGAGAGCTCAGAGACATAAAAGGATTGTCTGGAAGCCTGATGATCGTCCTGTTGCACTTAAATGTTTTGTTTTGCATGTTTTAGCTTTACTTGGGTTTGTAATTTTTTCTAAAGATGATTGTCAGACCGTAGTGATCACGTCCCGTTCCGTCACCGACCATTCACTCGCCCTAAGACCCACATAAGCTCTCTTCTTACCGGCAAACGCTTGGTCATTGATGCTTTCTCGTCTCTTAGAAATACCATCTTACTTACAACGCAATGCTTTAAGAATGGATGGATGATGGGTGGATAGACACTATAAAATCATGTTTAAACCAAAAGCATCCCATCACACCCTTCACGTTTTTACTGCGCCTCAGTGGTTGCTGGTGAGGCCTCCAGATACGACACACATGCTTTGATCAGGCTGATCCATCTTTTCAGAATAATTCAATTAATTAAGTAGATGACCAGAGAACCAAGTAATAACAGAGCTGGCTTGTGTGTGCAAATTTAATTTGACAGGTTTGTGGTGCTTGTGGGCAAGCGGCAGAGATGCTGTTTAGACAGGAGGGGAGAGAGGGAGATAAAGCGTGGCCGGTGGTGAGTCAGGTGATGGAGATGCGAGAACCTGGGAAAGCCTTGGTGCAACGACACAAACACCAAACTTTCAGAATAAAAATCTAACCTCTTCTACAAAGCAAACATAACAAGAAATCATTTCCTTATAGTTTAGTTAATAATCTGCTCTTTTATTAAATCAAAACCTCCTCACATATAAAGAAAGGGATGGCTTTGCTGCACCAACAGAAGTGGTTTGTTCTCCGGTGGGAGAAGAACAGCAGATGGTGAAGACAAAAAAATAGGTCTGTTAAAGGTTAACAAAGACTGTCCGTCAGACTCGCGCCTCTCTGTTAGACACTGGCTCATGAGTAAGAAAAGATTTCCCATTACAAAAGCTCAGCTGAGTCATTAGGAGTCATTGGACCACATTTCTACAGATCGGTGGAGTTCTTGTGTGTAAAGACATCAAACGGCCAGGCTGCCTCCAGATCAAAAAACAAAATAAATAATATACCATGCTGGCATCCAAGGTTTGCAGTAGAGTGACTGTCTGGAAGCGGGTTAACATCTATTTATGTATGTATATGTATCCATACATGTATACATGCATGGATACATGTAAGCATGTATGTATGTGGATGCTTAGGCTTGTTTACCCTGCTTCCATCTTTATACTGAGCTCTAATTTTATTTTCACAAAATTTATTTGATTTTGTCTTTTAGTTGTTTTTGTTTTTCACCTTCTGAGGGAATTTGTGGCTTTTTAAAGCCTCAAATCCATCTGTGATAGATGCCCTGCGCTTATATTACTCTATCCACTCATCCATCCACTCATCCATCCATCCACTCATCTATCCATCCATCCACTCACCCATCCACTCATCTATCCATCCATCCACTCACCCATCCACTCATCCATCCACCCACTCATCCATCCACTCATCTATCCATCCATCCACTCATCTATCCATCCATCCACTCACCAATCCACTCATCCATCCACCCACTCATCCATCCACTCATCTATCCATCCATCCACTCACCCATCCACTCATCCATCCACCCACTCATCCATCCACTCATCTATCCATCCATCCACTCACCCATCCACTCACCCATCCACTCACCCATCCACCCACTCATCCATCCATCCATCCATCCACCCACTCATCCATCCATCCATCCATCCATCCATCCACTCACCCATCCACTCACTCATCCATCCATCCGTCCATCCACCTATCGTCCATCTATCATCGTTCCATCCATCCATCCATCCATCCATCCATCCATCCATCCATCCATCCATCCATCTATGCTTCCACCTATCATCCATCCAACTCACTCACTCACTCACTCACTCACTCACTCACTCACTCACTCACTCATCTACTCCCATCAAATCATCTTCATCACATTTTTAATCTTGACCAGATTTCTTTGTTCACTTTCTCTTTTCCAGAAATGTCTGCCCCCCTAGTGGACTTGCCCCCTAATCTCTGCCTGATACTGTCCCTCCCTTCATCTTCCCCCTCTATTTTCTTGCCAACCGTCATGCTGAGCTGCTTCCCCTTTCTTCTTCCGTGAATAAAACATAGCCTCTGAGGCTTTACATGTGCAAAGAGAATTTTTTTTCCTTCTGTCAGCTCTCCTGCAGAAGCCTCTCGATTGCAGCGTCTGGCCAGCAGCTGAGAGTAAATACTGGGACACCTCCTGTAGGATCTGGTCCCACTGTTATCAGCAGGTGATAAGAATAAACACATCTCACACATCTCTATGGGAATAGCCACAAAACCACAAAGCAAATTAAACGTGCCACCAAAGTTTTTGTTTTTCCTCTAGGAAATAGGTCTTCACAACTTGTAGTTTTATACATTTGTCAGACCCTAATTTAACACTGCTTTCTTGGTCTTGGGTTGTAAATGAAAGTAAGGAATTCACACCTTCATTCACTTCCTCTTAAACTCATGAAAACACAGAATCCCAACAGGCACAACATAACTCTTTCTGTTTGTCGTCGTCGTCGTCTTCGTCTTCGTCTTCCTCCGCTTATCCGGGTCCGGGTCGCGGGGGCAGCATCCCAACTAGGGAGCTCCAGACCGTCCTCACCCCGGCCACCTCCATCAGCTCATCTGGCAGGACCCCAAGGCGTTCCCGGACCAGATTGGAGATGTAACCTCTCCAACATGTCCTGGGTCGACCCGGGGGCCTCCTGCCGGCAGGACATGCCCGAAACACCTCCTCGGAGGCGTCCAGGAGGCATCCTGACCAGATGCCCAAACCACCTCAACTGACTCCTTTCGATCCGGAGGAGCAGCGGTTCTACTCCGAGTCCCTCCCAAATGTTCGAGCTCCTCGCCCTATCTCTAAGGCTGAGCCCGGCCACCCTACGGAGGAAACTCATTTTGGCCGCTTGTATCCGCGATCTCGTTCTTTCGGTCATTACCCAAAGCTCATGACCACAGGTCTTTCTGTTTGATGACCTGATTACGTTTGTCTAATCAGGTATTAATAGCCCCTTTACTTTGGAGTGCTGGTGTCATTGGGTCACCTCTGGGACTCTGCACTAAGTTGGATGACCAGGCCTCTGTCTGTAGCTTTCCTCCATCAAACGACTGGAGGAACACATCTCAGCAGGATCCAGCCTGCCACCAGCTGCTCTCACATCAAACGAGCAGCAAAAGAGACTCACTAGAGTTTTGGGTAAAAGGATCTGGAGATGAAGATGTAAAGGGTTTGAGATTATCAACAAAGCTGCTGATATCTTCCACTCTGCTGGATGCTCGATGGGCTTCAAGACTAGGGTTGTCACGGTAACCGGTATAGCGGTAAACCCCGGTAAAAAAGTTGACAATAAAAATAACCGTCCAGTTTTTAAAAAACTAAATTATCTCGGTGGGTTTACCGTGGCCGCGGTTTCGGCGCGGTGACCCTTACCAGCCACCGTCGCTTCTGCTGAAGTTCCCGCGGCGCGCGCACACACTTTTTAGTTTGCAACGGCACCAAAACTTTGAAGCTGAAATAATGGCCGAAGGAGGAGACGGCAGCGTCCAGGACATCCATCAGCCCTCAAAGAAGACTAAATCAGAAGTATGGGCATATTTTGGATTTCTGAAAAATGCTGAGAGACAGTTAATAGAAGACGGCTATCCCGTTTGCAGAACGTGCAGGAAACAAGTGTCTGCAAAAGGCAGCAACACTTCGAATCTAATGGCACATCTGCGTGACAATCACCCACGTCTCTACAGCCAGTGCAAGGTAAGTTAACATTAGCATTTTAGCTTAAATGCATGACGTGAGGACTTTTGGTTGAGGGAGAATGCAACGAGTCACTATATACTGCAGCCACTGCGTCCTCTGCCAGCATTTAAACCGTGTCACGGACACCCTGTTGCTGGATGAAGCATCTTATTTGTTGATGATGAAGAGGAATATACAATTAGTTCCTTGTCATTGATTTGTTTACTTATTCAATGCCATTTATACTTGAACATTTGGATTTGATTACACAGTGTAGTAGTTATTTTAGTAATTTGTTTAAAGTGGCTATTTATTTTAAATACATATTTTTTAAGGTTGACTTGTACAGCGCTCAAGTCAAGTGTGGACTGGAGTTTTAGATTTTCATTTTGATAATGAAGAAAACAAGTATATGAGAAAACAAGTGGTGTTTCTTTGATTTGTTTACATATTGTTTATGTTTTGAATGTTTGGATTTGTATCATTTAAACCTGCACTGACTACTGTAACATGTTCCAGAAAAAGAAGCTATTTGTTCCTTTACTTGTGAAAAGTTGCACTTTTGCTAAGGCTTTGTGTTATTTTAGGTTTAATAAACACTGTTAAACCTTTTCAGAACTATTTCAGTTTGTGTAGAACAGGACTATCAATGCTTTCTGAACATATGCAACACCGTTTAAAAAAATACAGCGATAATACCGAAAACCGTGATAATTTTGGTCACAATAACCTTGAGGTTAAATTTTCATACCGTGACAACCCTATTCAAGACAGAAGATGATTCCCAAAGATTTGTGAGTCGTGTTCCTCTAAGGTTTGAGCTGTTTATATTAGCAGCTTTAAACAAGTTTGCAGATATTCTGTTGCTGATCTGTTGGCTTACAAACAGATGATACCACAAATGGCTTTTCAGCCAATCACATCATGGAAGCAACTCAAAGCATTAAACAAGTGCAATCATAACAGAAGAATATGGAAGAAGCGATATATCATGCCAGAGGTGCTAAAGCAGGTGGTCTACAGTAGACGACTGAAACTGAGGCTTTTTTTTCACACAGGTTGGTTTGCTGGAGTTTTTGACAATTAAAATTGCGCCCTCATTTTCACAGTTAAGCACATCTCTTTTAACAACGGTAGTTTCTGCATCCATACTGCTCCGCTTCAGCCCTCCTAGCCCTCTCCCTGCGCAGCGGCCGCAAACTCACTGATGCGCCAACGGCCTCTCAAGAGTTCCTGCTGCTCTAAACATTAAAATAATTATTTCGTTTTCTGTTCCTCACTTCTGATTACCTTCAATGGTGTTTGTTTGTTGCAACCAGCAGGTACAAAAACTAACTTGTTTTTATTTGACTATTTTTCTGTCCTGTCTGTTTATTATCTTCCTGCATCTCCTCTCAATCCTAAAGAAAAACTGCTACCTGGGTTCATATATATTCACCTTTTGAGTTACCTTTGAACTGCAGTTCTAAAAGATCTACCGACCGCAAAAACAGCGGAGTGCGCGCCGGCCGCATCAGTGAGGTGCGTCACCGGAGGACAAAACAGTTGATGTGCTCCGCTCCACAGCAGCAAAACGCATCAGGCACAAATAAAAGACAGAAAACATAAAAGGAAATGAGCCGACATGAACGATCGCGTGTTAAATTTGTTTTTGAGGTGGCGACACCTAATTTGGCAATGTTACTGTGGCCGTGCTCAGGACGCAGATGTCTGGAGCGCGTCAACAATCAGAGCTTTGCATGCGCATGCTGGTTAAGGTTAGGATGGGGGTGAGGGGAAGGTTAAATTGCAAGAGGGTAAACATCACAATTTGGTTAAATGTCTGTTTTACCGCGGGTGTCAGTACCGACGCTCTGGCACAGCGCGTCGCCTCTGCCTCGGTCCCGACGCGCAGCGGATCACCTGCTGTCTTTTCCTAGGACTGCATCTTGTCGGTCATTATCACCTGACAGCGACTAGTCGATGACGGGCATAAAAAGTCACTACAGAGCAGTGAAGTCCACTAGTGGACTAGTTCATACAACCCCGTGTGTGTGTGTGTGCGTGCGTGCGTGCGTGTGTGTGTGTGTGTGTGTGTGTGTGTACTTCTCTGCTCTTTAGCTTGTGTTCCAGACAAGTTAGCAAGTGAAAAGATAAAAAATAAAATCAAAAAGCTTTCTTAAAAGCAAATCCATAATAAAAATGTCAGAAATTTTTTTTCCTTTAATAGTTTATTGTTGTTTTCTGGTGGAAATTTGCAACCTGACATTACTGTAACTTTAAAATACTGTATAACTTTAATAAATTTATGAAATTCAATAAATTTTTGTCTAACGAAATATAAACCCACCCCCTTCCCGCCTGGTACAATTTGTCTCCTCTGAGCTCCAAATCTGCATGTATAGATTTCTGAACAAACCCGAGGTTTACCACGGGCTAAAGTTGCAGTTTGAAGCTAAACACTGGTGCAGAGTAGATTTTGGCTCATGACAGAACTTTTTGAGCCAGTCTAAACCCCCTCGACATGCAGCAGTACTTGACAGCAAATGGTGGAAATATCCAAATGAGCTGATGGACGGAGTGCTTTGTGAGTGTTTACTGATGGAAGGCCGCATGAAGGTGGACCTGAGTGACAGCTTGGTAGCCAGTGGTGGGGAGATCCATCATGCCGTGACAGGAAGGACGGGGCTCTGACGTCTCGCCCTGCCCCGGCAGGCCATGGCCTGTCAGCTTAATGAGGCTCACAGTGACAGGTGATGCCGTTGTTAGATTTTGTTTGTGAAAGCACGTGTGCGGGTGTGGATTTTCACACAGTTTGAACAAGTGCCTTGTTAGCACATCTCCTTGTGAAAATGTTGAATTCATCTGATCTTTTGCAGGCCCGTGTTTGTTTGTGAACCGTATTCCTCTAACTTGTATTGCTTTACTTGGCTAAGATTTTTCAGTCTTCCTTGGGAATTTCAGGGTTCTGCATGGAGTTATCATTTCATGGGTACAGAATTCGGTACTTTTTAAGGTACCGACCGAATTCCACAGTACCGACCGAGCACCGATTCACGTCATTTCAAACGGTGCCTCGTTTCGGTACCAGTCCATCATAACGAGAACTTTCCAAGACAGCTGCGCATGCGCAAGAGCGTTTTGTCGTCGCTCTCTGCGAGCCAGTTGTAAACAGAGCAGCATGGTAGAAAGAACGCACGCTAAAGCTTGGGTCCACTTCACTAAATGTGATGGGTAACTGGGTGATGATGAAACCAGCGACAATGATCTAAGTGAGACATCCTCATCTTAATCTGCTCCGGTAGGTAAATATAATTAGCTTGATATGTTAGCTTCCGTTTCGCTAATGGTGCGTTCGCTTTCTCCTCGGAACTCCGAATTCCCGACTAGAAGAACATGAACGCGCTCTAAAGTTTGGCTTCACTTTACTAAATGCGACGGGTGATTGGGAGAAGATGAAACCAGCTACAACGATCATCGTTTTAATCTGCTCCAGCAGCTAAATAAACTGTTTACGATAACGTTAGCTTGGTATGTTAGCTTCCATTGCTACCATTGTTATCAGCTAATGGTGCGTTCGCTTTCTCCTCAGAAATTCTAACTTCCCAGTAGGAAAAATCAAATGAAAAAGAACGGCAAAAGGAATGAAGATACACAGTAAATTTAGTTCACAGTAAAGATGTTTGCTTCAGTTTAATTATCAGCTTATAAAACTACAAGGACTATGTTAAAACACAAACAGTTGTATGTTATTTATCATGATATATATCAAATATGGTTATATATTGAGAAAAATATATATTTAATTATAAAAGAGAATTAAAATAATAAACACTCAAAAGTATCGAAAATTGGTACCGTTAAGTACCGGTATCGATTCGTAGGTACCGGGAATTAGTACCGGATCGATTCAAATGTCAAAGGTACCCATCCCTAATCTGGATATAGAAATTCGTCTGAAGGGTGGGAGTGGAAACAGCAGGATTATTTTTCATGACCTCTCATGACATCTTGCCGATGATTTGCTAACAGCAATGCAGCTTATTACGACCCCGGCTCTCAAGGAGAGATGAGGATGGGGAAGTAACAAAATCGGTGTGCGGGAGAAATAATAACAAAGTGCAGTGTCGCATAAAAACAAGATTTTATTACAAACGGAATATTTACAAAGGATATTATCAATATATATACAAAACACAAGGAGCTATATACAAAAGGGGAGATGGGGATAAACACCGAGAATAACAAGAGCTTTCCTGATTAGCAGGAAAGCTCTGGGGAGATCCTAAGTCGAGGTCAAATACGTTCCGAAGTCAAAAGCCAAATCGTCAAATCCTGTTATCCAAAATCCTAAATCCGAAAGAGAGTGTAGCCGAAAACGAACGAACAATACGAGGTTTACCAAAGAAGCACACGAGGAGAAGAGAATAGTATAAACTCAAGAAGAGTCTACACTACCCTGTACCTTCTCGCCGAATGAAAGGAGAGACGATTCTTTTAACAGTGTCCAGGTATGACTAATAGAGAACAGCTGCAAAGGGAACCGGCTGAGGAGGGAGCTGCGGGGGCCATCTAGTGGCGAGTGCACGTAACACAGCTCTTCCTCTGCTTTCGTTCAATCTTCTTAGGTAAAAAGTGCAACGTTGATGTTTTATTTTGATAAATAACACGAGACTCAACGTCTTTCATTATATTGTGGAGTTGCTAATGGTTAGCGTCTACTAGCCGAGACAAACTCTTTTCAGTGTAAGGGAAACTGTGTGTAGATATTTATGTTTGGCCTGGTGAGGATCGATTTTACGGATGAGGGGAAGGAGCAGCACGACGTAGCTGCATCACACATCGGAGAAGAGGAGCTGGCTCTCTAACCAGACCTGACCTCTGTGGGTTTCTGCTTCTTCAAACAGATGCAGCTTAGTAAACACAAGCCAAGCTGCCACAGTTGTTTGAGAGAAGAATGGCTTTCCTGGCTACTCTTCTAAACAAGCCACACTTGTTCAGTCTCTCTAACTAAGTTGTTGTGAAATCTAATGTGCTAACTGAGGCCTTCAGAACAGAACTTTATTTTCCTGTGAAAATGCATCCTTGCATAACTGACCGTCTCTGTGTTTCAGCCAGAATGTTATTAGACTGTTAGAGACACAATTAATAGAAAGTGTTTGGGACTAGACTAATTAGTACATAGGACAGGACACTTTAGCACTTTTTTCATTTTAATTTCAGGCGAGGTTATGTGGTGGAATATGATTCCAAAGGAATTGCAAAGATTTTGCATATATTTATGTTTTTATTCAATCTCAATTTCTTAGCAGTTTATGCTCATTTTATTCACATTTTGGTCGCCAGTCCCACCCAAAGCACTTTAACTTTTTTGGTCATTCACTTACATTGTTTATGCTACGCTAAAGCTAACAGAATACTGCCAAATTCGAAAAATGATTGCGATTGTTACAAAATGCTTTTGTCCACTTATCTATTTCTGGGGAAAATGGCAATAGACTAAATTTCACTTGGGGCTGACATTTCTCACCCAGAAGCTGAAAGTAAAATCCTGTCTGTCCCACTATTGATTCTGGACCTCTCTTCCCTTGAGCCCGAGATCAGTGGACTCGGTGGTATCCTTTAAACTCACCTGTTCAGGTTTGGTGGGACCTTCATCACCTCCCTCTCCTTGTTCTGCTCTTTCTACCTATTTCACCTTTCCCGGGATCCACTGATTTCATTCTTTCCTGTTCATTTCTCTCCTCCTTTCCTTACATTTTTTAATCCCAAAGATTTTTTTCTCATTTAAAACATATTTTTAATCATTTAAAAATAAATCTTTTTTTATATTTTAATTTTTGTTTTGTTTTGTGAACCACCTTGTGATTTTTATCTTGAGAGGCACTTCATAAAAGATCGTTTTCTCTCTTTCTTTCTTATTCTGTATGATGGAAACTTTTCTGATTCCTTGCACAGATTAAGAAAATCAGACGGATGCAAGCTGCAGATAAAGAACATCCCATAATAAAATAATTTAGATAAACATTGCAAAACATTTCATAATCATCATCAGGAACTTAACTCATTCACTGCCAATGACGACTAAAGTCGTCATTTGCATGTTTTTACTGTGTGGGCGTCGGAACGAGCTCCCACACCGTGAGAACAAACATCTCCGCTCTAAAGCCGATCTTCATCCGCATACGTCACACGTCACGTGATCGGGAAGCAAAACTTCATGTGTTAGGAGATCGTTTTGGGCCGCTGCTGTAAAAAAAAGTGAGGCGCGAACCGGAAAAGCTTCTGCCGATCACAATTCAACAACGGACTATGAAAGGACGGATAAAGCTCGAAACGCGCGTAATCTTCCTGATGTAAGAGGTGAGTCTCCGCTTTGTTTTGGTTGTTTTGGCGTCAACATCATTCTAGCGCACAACGTTCTCTGAAAAAACTGTGAGAAACGCTGGCAGCGAAGGGCTTTAGCGATCAGGAAACGGCTGGCAGCGAATGAGTTATTGAAGACCCTCGTTACGTTCGTACTGTGTTGGTTATCCAGTTTCATTTTCTTTAGTTCTTCGTAGAGTGATAAGGGTTTGTTACCTTTGCTAACACGTTTACGGCCCCCTTTGTCAGAGCAACCGCCGCTGTTGATGGCGTCACTTCCTTAAAAGAGAGTGCTGTACACACAAATAAAAGAATTTAAAACACCAGTGATCCCAGAGATATACACAAAAACCAGATACACACAAGGCAACAGAACAAAACAGGATAAAAGTTCAATTATCTAAAAGAATAACTAAAAGCATGAGGAGTGAACACCGTGGCATAAAAGTGAAGGTTCTTGTCTGACCTCGAGCAGAAGGTCATTCCACAGCTTTCTTGTAGCTCTACTATAAGATTTCTTGACGAGTAAATTTTCCAAATCTTTCTCACAAAATGTTCTCCACTTGTCAAAAGAAACGGCCACAATTTAAAGACAAGCGGCTTTAATGGATGCTGAGAACATCTTGTAGCATTCTGGTTAGTAATTAAATCCTTAAACACGCTGCAGCCATTAGAGCAACCAAATAAGGACACACCCATGACCAGATTAAAGAAGAGAGATCTGCCCCTTGCTGCTCCCACCGTCGCTTAGGGCAGCCCATCAGTTTACAGCTCGACCCTGCCTCATTAAGCGTAAAAGTGGTGTAAAGTTCTTGGGCAGCAGTCGTGTATTTACACCAGAGTTTCTGTAAAAAATCTGCTCCGTTCTTTCAGAGAGAATACATCTTCGTGGTAAGCTTTGTTTTGCTGTATGATGACAGTGGTTTGAGGGGCAAATGCTGGGATTTCACCTAAACTACACTAATCTGGTGGTGGTCAGAGGGGACGATGGCGGAAACAGCAGCTTTGCCTCCATCAGGGCGGCTGTGGCTACGTAGTAGCTTACCATCACTGGCGGTGTGTGAATATGAAAAGCTCTCTGATTATCTAGAAAAGCACTATATAGATCTTAACTATTCTAATAATAATTATAATTATTATTATTATTATTAAACTATACTGACCTGAAAACATCTTACCTACACCAGTGGCGTCCAATCCTGGTGCTCAAGGGTCACGAGCACACAAGCATTCAGTAGCTGTTTCCAAAATACCTGATTCTATAGTTGAATTACCTGATGAGCAGGCCATCTGCAGAAGCTCTTAAAACTCTAGTCTAAAACTACTACATTTGCACACATGAATATCTAATGAACCTTTATTACACTTTTTTTCTGTGTTTTTTACAAGTAGTTGCAGCACTTTGGGTGTGATATGGAAGCATCCTGATATTTCTGCTGAAATAATCATGTAACACAAACTGATACATGAGCATGACCACAGATTTCTGAGATTTTAGTTATAAGATGCTAACAATGCTCTTTGGAGATGACTTTTTAAGACTAGCTGTTAGCTTGTCAATCTGATCAGAATTGATTAATCCTTTTTTTCCTAAATGGAGGTCATTCCGAACTCTACGAGGTAAAATGTTAATTGTTTAGAACATTAACCCAATTTGAAGTACTGCTTTAATTAACATTGAAACCCCGTATGATCTGACAGGTAACTGTTATCACCACGCACCCATGTGGGTTACGAGTTATTTTCAGGGTTTGGATAAAGTGTCGTCAGGCAAGGCAGCTAATCCTACGTTGCCCCTAAAGGTTCCTTTGCTGTTTTGAATGACAGTGTCTCATGCATGAATGTGATGGTGGCTTTTAGCGTCTGCAGGCCTTGACCTCCTGGCCTCTTCTGCCGTGAGTCAGCATCAAACTTTCAAATGGAAACTAATCAGACCAAACACGATGCTGTCCCAGATTAGTTCACATCAGATGCATGAAATCATCGTGTTGAGGTGGAGGTGTGTGAACCACCCAAAGTCATAGACATCATTACATTATGTCTGCGAATCTAAAACACAAAGTTCACGGATGATGTGAGTACTTTTTCAGCGCTCCTTTAGTGGGGTCATGCAGTGAATTATTAATGCTGATGCAGCAGATTCTTTGCAGTAATGTTAAACATGTTTTTGGTCATGAGACTTTTTGAGCCCCTAACAACAATAATGTCATCACCTTAAATCAGTCAACCTCATTAATCCCTTCAGAGCGTTCAATAAAGAACTGCGGCACTATCCATTATCGAACACTGAACAGAAAATTTATATTCAGGGCAGCACCACGATTCCATCACGGAGTCCTCACCTTCAGTCCAGGTGTCGTCCATCACCATTCAACCTGCCAATAGTGTTCAAAATGTTGCTTTCTCACAGCAGTTAACGTAACACAAACCCAGGTTTTCCCTGCGTTCAAATTAGCGTGGCGACCGCCTCCAGCTAGTTTTGTGCCACCCCAGCCTGACTTCACTCTGCCCTCAGCTATATGGATGTTATTTTAACTGCAGTTGCAGCGTTGTGCCACTACAGGGGCACTATATCAGCAGCGGTGCACCAAAAAGCGCTAAAACTGCTGCAGAAGAAGAAGATCAAAAATAGTTTTTCTCGCTAGTTGGTACATATCTGTGGTTGATGCTATTGACGTCCTGATTTCCCCCCAGGCTCTTCCATATCAGAGCTGGGCTGTAACTGTCTGTGTGTGTCTATTTTTAAACGTATCACTGGTGCATCATCTTTGAATTTCTGTTTTCCCCAGAACTGTATCGAACAAAAGTAAGTTATGTGTAAGAAAAATGCTTTTTACTGGCGCACAGTGTGGTCATCTGGATGCAGTGGAGGAAAATAAAGAAACCAGCAAAGGCACAAAGGTAGAACCGGTCCAAAGTTTGGGATCAAAAGTGCAGCTACACGCAGATTGGCTAATGCTAAAGCTAATGGGTAGCAGTCTCACGATCAAGTGGCACACAGAAAAATGTATGATGATCGTAAAACTAAGACTAAACTCTACAAGCGGATGAAAAGTCCCCACCATCCTGTTTATTCTGCTTTCTGCAGCGCTACGGATCAGAACCGCTGCAGATACGAGTTACGTTACTGCTACAAGGCTAAGGCAAGCCGTTGTAGTATATAATTTAGAGCTGAAACGATTCCTCGAGTACCTCGAATAATTCGAGTACAAAAAATCCTCGAGTCAAATTCTCTGCCTCGAGGATTCGTTTAATTCATATTTAATTAATTCATGGCTTTGCAAACGCACGGGGTCATGTTTCACCCGGACCGAAATAAGTGACGCACATGCCCACTGGACTGAATGCACACGCGAGTAGCGAATATAACTTAACTTTCTCTTAAGCCATGGCGGACAACTTGAACCCCGGTGGAGTGAGAAAAAGACAGAAAATGTCAAAGGTGTGGGACCATTTTTCATGTCGTAAGGCGGAAAACGTAGTCCAGTATAAATACTGTAACAACATGGATTTAGCCTACTACAACACCACATCCTCCGTGCTGCAGCACCTGTAAATGTCACTTCTGCAAGCGGACTCGGAGCCTCTACAAGATAATGCTTTTTAGCCTGTATTGCTATATATTCTGCAGGCACTGTGCGACTTTTTCGTTTGTAGCACTCAGTTTCAGCTCACACCGTACATCTGGTAGCAACACGTCGGACTTAAAATGTGCTAAAAATAGCCGTTTTTACAACACGTCAGACTTTTTATTGTGTTGTTGTCCGTTGTCCCTCGGGGTTTCTGCAGGAGGACACGGGTATTTATGAGTGGCGGAGGAAAACGAAAGAAAGTAAATAAATGTTTTGTGATCAGTATAATTTGACAAAACCACAGCAAACATGCTTTTGGCAATCCTTGTTAGTGTGAGAAAAAAAGTGTAGAAATAAAAACGGACGTGTGTTAATAGGGAAACAGCCGGCGAGCTGTTTGCGCCGTGAGCGGTTCTGGTTCTGTTTGGGCCGCAGCCGCTCGCAGCGTTATCCTCCTAGTTATTGTCTGGCTTGCAGGCTAGCAGATTCTCGCACGAGGAGAGAATCGGCTCAGGTTGTTTACTTATTTTTTGCACAGGCATTTGTTTACTGTGAAGTAAAGTTGAAGTGCTGAAGTTATGCAAACTAATTTTGAATAAAACTTGAAGAATAACTGGCAATTGCTTGCTCATTTTAAGAGGTCTTTCATAATTATAACATGCTATTTGATATCAAATCAAATCACTTTTATTGTCACGTCACATGTGCAGGTACACTGGTACAGTACATGCGAGTGAAATTCTTGTGTGCGAGCTTCACAGCAACACAGTTGTGCAAAAATACAGTAATGTAAAAACAATTAAAATATAAAAATGGCTAATCTAAGTATACAAATGAATAAAGTAAACAATAAGATAAGAGATATAAAATGTACAGAGGTTGGTATGTGCAAAACAGTGGCATTAATGTACAGTATGGAGCGTGTAATGTTGGAACTTGGTGGAGCTCGCGACGAGGCAGCCATACTCGGCGCCATCTTGGCTCATCAATATATGATATAATGGTTTACAAACACAAAAGAGTAATTTATTAGAGTACTCGATTAATCGAAAAAAAGATTCGATAGAGTACTCGATTACAAAAATATTCGATAGCTGCAGCCCTAATATAATTCACAAACACTTCTATCTTTGATTATAATTTAAACTGGATTATTGCCAACCCGTACATAATAGACAAGCCACCTAGGGCTGCAACAACGAATCGATAAAATCAATTATTAAAAGCGTTGGTAAAGAATTGCGTCATCGATTCGTTGTGTTGCACAACTCTTCCAAAAGACTCTTCCAACGACGGACACGGACATTTTTCAGAGATCGTCTCTGCTGCAGCTGTCCGGTGGCACCGGACACTTTAAAAAAGCTATATTTTTAACATTTACGTAACATCTGTGCAGCGCTAAAAGCACCAGACAGAGTAATTCTTTACCCTAACAGTAGTTTATGAAAGTAGTCAGACAAACGAGAGGCACCTGGCTGCCACTGGGAGAATGCTCAGTGTTCTCACTACTCTGTAAACAATCACAGACAACGTGTCTTAAAGTTGAAGACAGAAGTTTAAGTTAGAACAGAAACACTCTAAAAATGCGATTAATTTAGATTAATTAATTACGAAGCCCCTAATTAATTAGATTAAAATTTTTTATCGAGTCACGGCCCTAATTAGAAAACTTAACGAAAAAATATTTTGCCTTTAAAAAAAATGAGGCAGTTGAATGCACAGAGTATGCATGTGCTGGCGCTTGGTCAGGATGGTGCCACCTCTGCCTCAGTTTAAGCCAGGAACAACCCTGACAAACCCACCAGTTTCTGTCACAAACCTTTTTTATGAAGTTTTCATTATGAAAAATGTATAAATTCCTGTGGCTGTTTAGCTGGACTCTCAGCTCTAATGGATGGTTTGTTGGGAACGGAGAGGAGTTTTAGAAGTTTAAAATGGCGAAATACCCTCATTAGACATTTAGTTTTCCTGGAGCCAGTCAAGACTCCCGTTACATGGATGTGTGTTTTCTCTAGAAGCTTCTTCCAACATTTTCTCTAAAGGTCACACACACACTGGTTACTGTTCAGTGCTTTATTCCTCCGTGGGTTCAATAATATCAGGTCCTTAAAGGTGAACTGAGCCCTAAAGTAACACAACGTCACAGGTATTAAGCCGTAGCTTGGAGGCATTTTAAAGTGAGACACGTTTCAATATTTTTAAGAGTACAAAAAGAAGATCAGAAACCCATGGACCAACAACAACCAGGCCAGAAACAAAAGATTTAACGATAAACAGAAAGATTAAAGACAATCAATAAAATAATTGAGATGAATGTGTTCAGACTGTCCACATTTACCTTTTTCCTGTTGAATATAGGCAGCTTGGGGTTTCTAATGTAACAACGACCATGTGTCGTCTCCAAACTGCTTTCCTGCGTAAATTATTCATGTTGTAATGGCCACTGAGAAAGTAATTATTCCATGAAAAGTTGCTTTAGGTGAAAATGTACACAAAGCTTTATTTCACGTGCATGTGATGTGAGTTTTCCTTACAAGTACATACTTATCTTAAGTTTGTGCGTGTTGGTCTGCAGCTTCTCACATTCTACTGCACACACACACACACACACACACACACACACACACACACACACACACACACACACACACACACACACACACACACACACACACACACACACACACACACACAATTTTCAAGCTCAAATCATGTTGCACACACATCTACAAGTTCCTGCATTTGGAAACAGATCGGCCTTCATACAAATCTCCTAACCCTATAAAGTAACACCCACCAGCTCTAAAGTGTGCTCGCCTGTTGGACAGGAGCATGCTGAAAGCTAGAGATGATTTTCTGAGCTGGTGTACAAACCTTTCCTGAAGCGATTCTGGATCATCACAAGAGGTCAGAAAACAAACGCTGCGGATGAAGATCTGACTCAAGTTTAAGCTCTTGCTCTCATTTACATTCCATTAATGTGGGATAGGTTGTCACGGTACTAAAATTTCAAACTCTATTCGATACTGGAAGAAAAAAACTCGATACTCGATTTCGATACTATTTGAAAACACCGATTTATTGAACAAGTTTATTCAAAAAATAACATTCCTCAATTTATATTGCAAAAATTAAATGTTAAGAATAAGTGCTTAAACCTTTCAAGTATCCGCATTTTTAAAAAAGTGCGTACAAAAACTGGCAAAAGTTAACACTTTAAATCATGAATTATCTCACTATATATACACTATTTGCAGAGTGATGTTTTGCTGCTTAAACTCTGTTTAAGTTGCATTTTTGTCATAAGCTGTAATGCCATATGTTTTGTTCTGTACTTTTGAACAACTCTGTTGGTCAATAAAGGGAGAAAACAAATTTCTCCACAGTAGGACAAAGGTACATCCACCGGTAATCTTAATAAAAACAGATTGGCGCACGGCAGTGATGTCATTAAAAGCGCCGGTTAGATTAGCCGCGGCTAGTCTGTTCACGCCTAGAAATCCCAGACCCGCTCCAAACGAACAGGGGAATCACGTTAATGATTCCTAACAAAACCTTTCGACATTGAGATGTTTTGGTGCAGATAATGTCTTATTTCGAGGCTGCACCATGGGTGCCCGTCCGCACCCGTTATATGGATATACACTGATGGCGATTCGCCGATGGATCTAAATACCCCGGGGAATCCAAGTAGCACCAAAGTTGTCAGCGTGAGTAAACAAACGTACTGCATGCTAGAAATTAAGTCTGGGTTGCAATAAACGGGAGTTTTCCTTTAAGCACATAAGCGTGAATATACAACTACGTGTCGGACTTGGTATGCTAGCTTAGCTAATACTAATACATGAACTCAAATTTGTTGGTGCAATTAGACACATTCTTACTAGATTTAATAAATTTTAGAAACCTGTTTCATTTCATCATGCAGTTTGGGGTGTCGGTCTCTCAGATGCTTGGCCAGATTTGTTGTGCTGCTTGACTTCGTAGCGATCTCTTTGTAGCACTCCTTGCAAACGGGTCTGTCATGGTCTGTTGCTTTCCCCGACTCATCAGCCTTGTATCCAAAGTGTTTCCACACTGCACTTTTCTCTTTGTGTTGTCGATTAAGTTGGGCTGTGAAGCGCCTCCTAGGGCTGTCGCGGTTGAGGAATTCCTCCTGCGGTGATTCAGGGTGGCTTAATATTGCGGTGTGCGATATTATTGCAGCCCTTTTTTTATTGCAGTACTATCTAAACATAATGTTTACACATTTAAAAAAGGTAAAAAATTGCCGTGTCTTCTTTTATAACACTTTACTGAATGCAGATCAAAGGGCAGTAACAACACAGATCGCAGTAACGTTTGTTTCTCCGACAGTCGGAGTCCGACTGAACTTAAAAACAACAAAATTCAGGAGAAGGTTAAACTTTTAAATGCAAATTTGGCTGCAGCATCTAATAAATAATAAACAAGTCCCCATTTTGTTTAGTTGTTTAAAATCAAGCATAAAAAATTACATGTACCGGGCGCGCGCGCGCCGGGGGGCGGGCGCACTATCATTTCACTTTCACACACACGAATGACGGTGCTTTATAGCTCGGTCGCGTCCTTGTTGCCCACAAGGAAAACCAGCATGTTAACCATATACGGTTTGAGAGAGGATCTGAGAGGGGTGGCAACATTTCCAGCAACACTGAAAACCCTCTCGGATGGTGCGCTCGTTGCACTAACGCACACGTACTTGCGTGCGACTCTGGCGAGCAAAGGGAATCTCTCCCGGTTGTTGCTCCACCATGTCAGGGGGGTTCTTTAGGGTGGATGCGTTCCTCCTGCAGGTAGCGAGTGAGCTCCAGCTCGGCTCAAACTCTCTTCGGGACGGTTGCAGAAGCAGTGCTTGTCCGGGACTTCAGCAGGTCTCCGAGCGTTTATTATTATTTTTTTGCCACTGGTGGCAGCTCTGTCTCGGCCAAGGACCCTGGCTGCGCAGCAGCTGACGTACTACCAAAGTGCTCCCACAGGAGCGAAGTAACGTTTCGTTTTGATACCAGTGCAGCCATCCTTCTCAACATGCATCATTGAGTTGAACCAAGTTCAGTAATCGCGGTGGCCCATGATGCAGCGCGGTGGGCTTCTTCATATTGCGATATTTCATTTTTGCGGTTACCGCGACAGCCCTAGCGCCTCCCGAATTCGCTGTTGCCATTGTTAACAAAACTTGGATCGGAGACAACGCGCGCGGGAAATTGCAGTGTAGACATGCGGCGTCTTCTTCTTCTGTTTGTCCGGGAGGCGGAGGCTGCTTTATGGCATCTGGCTGTCGTGCGTGTCGTATACTTGAAGAAGGCTGTGTATATGTGAGACTCCGTAATATCGATACCACAGGGATGGAATATCTAATTTAGATACCACTTTTACTATCGATTTATGTCTAGGTATTGATTTTTTTGACAACACTAATGTGGGACTGAATAAAGTTGTAGGAGGCTCCAATTTCTTTACAAAAATGTGATGAATACTAATCTGTAATTTTTTTCTTTTGCAGAAATTAAAGTAAAAATAGAATCATTCTAATTAAGTTATTGTTTTCGACAGAATCTGCAGCTTGCCTTGGCTTTAGCAAAAAGGCCAAAAGGTTTTATTTCTGTTCGACTCTTAATAGTAGAGATGTCTGCTGGAGTCTTAAGATAATGACTTCGTCTCAGTCTGACTGTTTTTTTTTTTTGTGGTACACAAAGCTTCCTTCCTCAGACTCGTAGTAATTGGCAGACCTAACTAAGAGCTCAGACATGTTTTCATTGTCTGTGTGTGTGCAAATGTTTGCTTGTTTGTATGCAAGTGTGTTGTATTTCTCTTTGCCAGTTTGGACAGTGAGCATGTGTGATTGGTCTCATAAATGTCACTGTGTGTGAACGTAAATGAATGCGCTTAGGAGTAATTGGTTTGGTCTACAGAATCACCAGTGGAACAGCGGAGGACAGGAGGAGAGCAGAGTACAGGAAGAGAGACGACGCTTTGCTTCAGCTCATTAACCAACGCCTGTTAGCTCGCAAATAAATTGGGTGAGATTCCACCACTAGCGAAGCTTATTAGTTCATTTTTCTCCTGTGGCCCAGACAGATCCTTCTTCGGGTTAGTGTGGCACGGCCGCGCTCACTCCGTCTCACTTACACATGAGGCCAAGCGCACGTGCATTAAAAGTCAGTGGCCCGTGGGACCTCCAGCAGATGGGAATGAGACAGGTGTCGGATGACTTGAAACCTGCCACAACTCAAATGTCACCTGCTTCTACTGCATCTATGTCTGGCTTCTAGCTAAAGGTTGATGCTCCATTCAGTTGGATAGGTCGCTGACAAAAACCCTCCAAAGGTTGGGTAAAGTACTGGGTATTTTTTAGGTGTTGTCTGCTACACTCTGGATATTTATGGAAAAAAAACTAATCAGCTGAGCTTTGTTGAAGAAAACTAGAACATCTTTTAAAGGTGTCCTGTTGAGTATAGGTAGCTTGGGGTGTCTAAGAGTCTGTGCAGTCTAGTAATGTTGTAATGGTCGCTCTTGTTCTGAGACGAGCTGGTTCAACATGCCATAAGCTTAGACACACCTTAAATTAACATGGCCCCGCCCACTTCAACATATTTATGAATGTGTATGAACGAAGGGCTGTTGTCTGAATCTAATTGGCATACATTATATAAAAATGTTTGTACATATAGACGTTGGTCCCAGAAATGCTAACAGCTGAACAACGCTATCCTGAGCTAGTACTATTGCTAGCCTGTGAGCTATGGCTAATGTCTTAATTGGATGAGAGGAATCCAACACAGAAGAATATTTAAAGCACTCGGTGTTCAAGGTTGTACTAAAAATATTCAGACAGCTAACCGTTAGCATTAGCAGCTCCACCACACAGTAGAGCTCCTCCAGGCTTGTGTTATTTGTGGAGATAAAACCTCAGCGTTGCAGAGCAGACAGAGTCAGTGGTAGTTGTGTTGCTGTTAGCCAATCAGAGGAGAGATGTCCATGTCGTCTGAAGCCACTTTCTCCTCCAGCTGAATTCTACATCCTGAAACAGACACATCAGAGTTTTTTTTTACCCTGAGGACGACACATAAGACATTTATTCCTACTAGAGTCCAGTACAAATGCAATGATTAAACGAGTAAACCACATCTTTAAAGCAGAGCTCTTCTGCCTCCTTAGAACTGATCCTTGCTGAGCCACCAGTTCCAGTACCATTGAGCACCAGGGGCCCATTGGTAAACCATTTATCAAAAATGAGCTTGTTGTTCCCATGCTTAGGTATAGTTGGAGGCAACTGCAGGACAACCTTGCCACTAGAGTCTACACCTGGTTGAACTGGAGGTTACACAGCTTTGTCTGTAGATTTACCAGCACACCCTTGAACCAGTCTTGAGAAGTGTCTTGTAAACCCATTTTCCTGTTTTTGCTGCTAGATATTGCTTCAATCAGTGGCTTCCCTTGAATGGGACACATCCCCCATGCGCTGTTCATGTCAGCGGACACGGGAGGGGGGCGGGGCATGCCGCTAAGCTTGGCGGGTGGCCAAGCAAAGCCTGGCGGGCCGCCAGGCTTGTAAAGCACTGGGGGAAACCCTGCAAATAATAACAAAATGTTTCTTAAACTGATCAAAATAGCTTCTTTACATGTTTAAGCACATGGATGTTTTTTTATTTAAAGTTATCACAAATTTGAACTTGATAAAAGTGATTTTATTTTCCAATCCATAGCAGTGGGAATCATGCAACTCTGCTTCAAGAAAGGACTTCTCTTTGCCCAAAGGGTCACTTGCACCTTAACCCTCTTTTCATTGGTCAGGGACGCTTCTGGTGATTCATCCCAACACCAAATAAAAAAATAAAGGGGCAATGTGAGGTGCAGATATATGGTGTGTATGTGTTCATTATGTTTTCTTTTTTTCAACAATAATTGACTCTTGTTCATGCATGTAAACACTAACATGGTACAACTGGCTAGGTCGGGCTTTTGCTGCGTATCTTTACCAGCTGTTGCCCATAAGGGAAAAGGGCTGATGAAGACACATCACACCAACACCAGATGAAACTTAAAGGGACTTTACGGAGTTTTGAATTTTTATGCTCGCGATTGCCCCCTCAGGCCAAAAGTGTAACGGCAGCTTAAATAGGAGGCTCGTGCATGAGGCGCGCATGCTGTACGTGCACACTCCTTAACGACAAAAACAGCTGAGACAGTCCCTTGTGTGTGTGTGCATGGATGTAATTTTTTTTGGGGGGGGGACATGTCCCCCCTACTTTTTCCAAAGTCAAGTTTTGACCCCTGCACTTTTTACCATCCAAAAACAATATTACGCTATATTAAATTAACACTGGTTGAGCTCTAGGACCAAGAGAAAAACAACCGTTTGTGTTGAACCCATTAGAGCATACTGTAAAGACCCCCCCCGTGTCCCCCTCACTTCTAAAGTGAAAATTACGTCCATGTGTGTGTGGCCCGGAGGACAGAGGACAGGAGAACATGCAGCTAATAATTAAATAATTTGGTTCTGTACCTTTCTCTTCAGCACAGCAGACAAAGGTTTAAGATGGGTCAGTCCTGCATGCTCAGATCATTCCCTTCCCTTGCTTGAAAAATTGTTCCAAAATGAAAGTTGAACCCACATCTTTTTTATCTGTGAATTCAATGCCGTTCGGCGAGTCTCAAATAAAAATTTGGGCATCTTACTGTAAAAAAATATGTCATTAATGTAAAAAAGAAACTTTAAAACAACTTTGTTCACATCCAGAATCGAACCCGGGTCTTCTGCACAAAAGCCCAAAGTCTTACCAGGCAAGCTACAGCGCCAGTGGCGTCTACTGTATCTGTAAAATTTATATCCTTGATGACAGCTGAAACAACGTTGAAAGAACGGTTTGGAGGGCTATGCCTGAGCGTCAACGCGCATGAAGCAGCCTGCTCGACCCGAGCATCTCTCTTTTTCTGTGATTTTACAGAAAAACAGGCAATCACAGTAAAAACGCCAGGGCTCATTCTACAGGACCAGGGCATTGCAGGAGAATGTATGAAGAAGACATTTATTATTTCTACATATGTTTTGGCTGTCAAACTTCCATAATGCCCCTTTAAGTCAAAACTAAAATCGTTCACGATTTCCAGTTTTAACTTAGAAATCTCCTTGGATGACTAAAGCAACATCTCCAAAAACAGACTCACTTGGGTGACCTAGTACCCACAGGGCCTCTGAGATCCAGGAATAAATCAGTATGAGATTTTTAGAGTCGCAATTAGGTTTGCTTTACTGATTCTTTTGCCTTTTCCGGCACTTTTTGTGCCACTGAGAAAAGAAAAAAATCTTAAATGTTGTTTCTGGCGTCTTTGTGGTGTCATGGTTTTCTTGCAGAAACCTTGGCCTGTGGGTAACATTATTAGCATGCAGCTCATAATACAGTCTGCACACTTAACCAGTCTGAAAGGATCATTGTCATCCTGAGTAAAATCATCTCAATTTGACAAAAGAGGCAGCGTGAAGATGAATTTTCAAAATGGGTATTTTTGCTGCAGTACTTCTTCACTAGAGTGTTTATCAGAGAAATTACCCCACAGCCACGGAAAAACATCGGAGCACCTCACTGCAACACTGCATCACAATGCAGTTTTAATGGGGTTGTCAATACATCCTGTACATGTGTACTTTGTCTCTCGTGTACACGGGAAACCATGACAGACAGCAGACACTATTTAATACAGAGATCTAATCAGGCGCACATCAAAATGTTAATTCTGCTTAACAACTTACATGGAAGAAAGAACGTGTTGCAGACTTCATGCACAGATGCACAGGCGTTGGTGCATCAATGGTCAGTGCTTTTTGGGCAGCCATAAACTGGCTTGTCATACCCAACCCCCCGCTGCTCCTCCTTCCCTAATAACATCATTCATCAGAAAGTGTCAGTGCTGAGATATGGGTCGATAAACAATTTGGTGCAACATGCCTAATGGCAACCGGAGTCATTTAATATATTCACATGCTTATAAATCCAAAAGATTTGGGGAAAAAAACTCCTGAAATCTGTTGTTGAAGGTATTATATATTTCTTTAAAATGAGAGAAATGATCTTTTAAAACGAGGCCTTTAAGAAAGATTAAAACCTGGGAAAATTCACGTTTAGCTGATGTTGAGCAGTTTTGGAAGCCAACGTTAGAAATGTAATAATAGCAAAACTATTTTGCTTTAACATTATTTTAAAGGAGCAATATGTAAGAATTCTCCTGTGAAAAAATAACTAACCAGTCCAATGTCTACGTTGAGAGGAAGTTTATAATGAAACAGACGGCTGGGGGTGTCAGTTTTTCTGTTTTTAAAAAGGCTGAAAAGGGGACGTAGATGCTGTTTACTCTGTCCCAGCTCTACAGTGTCTGGTTCCTGAACCAATCATATGGGAGCTCATGCCCCGCTCAGCAGCGCTGTGCTAGAAAAAGTATAAACCAATCAGCAGAACTGTTACAATGTACCACACTATAGATGACCAGCTTCAATAAATGTGTTTGTTTATTCATTTAGCAGACGCTTTTATCCAAAGCGACTTACAATTTATAACCTATAGGGCATGTCTGTGTTCTGAAGTGGGAGTGGGCAGCCTCTGATGTCATTGGTTTTGTGTTTACGGAGCTCGTCAGGTATGTCTTTTCAAGAAACTCCTGAAGACCCTGCTCTTCAGAGAGCATCTTCTTAACTAGCACCTTGCCTGCACCCGTCCCCCGTCTCTACTGTCCACTCCTTGTTCCCTCCACTCCATGACTGATGTCAATGTTGTTGTTGTTACTGTTGTTGTTAGCCTCAAGGGCAAAATGCCGATTATCACTTGTAAGTCGCTTTGGACAAAAGCGTCTGCTAAATACATAAACATAAACATAAACATGTCTAATATATAAAATATAATTATTTGTTTATTTATAAGCTGTTTGTCCCTCCTGAGATCTGCCCAGCCTCTAATGCTTTTCATTTTGTGTTTCTGTTTACTGGGCTCGTCAGAATAAATGAAGCATCTATAGATCTCCAAAGAGGAACTGTGTCACGGCGATCCTTCAACATGAGTCCGCACAAAGCGGAAGACATCTGCTCATATTTTCATAGCGCGTTAGTCAAAATAATTGTAGATATTCTCGCACTAGTGGCCAGTTCTGAGGACTGTCGTCTCATTAGCTATCTCAAACAGATCTGGAAGCTTTGCACTGAACAGCTAGCTTTATGATGTAACATTATGGTCATCGGCACAAAGATGTGTTAGATGATCTGAAGTGCATTTGTTTTGTTAGCTTAAATTGCAGAGATACGGGTCTGGATAGTGGCTGCAGAGGCTCTTGTGTCCTCCAGTGTTGTGCAGAAGCAAACAGTCAAGTTGAGATGTAATCCCGACCACCCTACATGGAGTTCTGGGGGAGGAGCATAAACATGCTAAATAACAAACAGCCCTACCACATGGCCTACCTTTAGCACAGAGAATAATTAGCTGTAACACAAATTATGATCATAAATATTTTATTAGGGAGCTGCGGTTCAAATATACATTTTTCTCAGTAACTAGAAATGATTCCAGTTATGTTTAATTCAGTAATTGACCTACATAACACCATTATATTTAACTCTATCAGCAGGTTGTTACTGTTGACTTAAAACCTCCCAGTCAACCAGCCGAGGTACCAGGAACTCCAGCGAAGCAGTATTTCCACACATCCATGTCAGCAGCATCATGGCTGGTTTATTCTCAGTTAAAGGGAGATTACTTTAGTCTGTATTTGTTTTAAAGCAACTTTTCTGTATAATTTAAGTGAGGATTTCATCCAAGTAATCCGTTTGTTTGAGTGAATCTGACGAGCCCGAATGCTCAAATGGGGTACCCATCAAAAAAAGCTTGTTCAGTCATGGACCAGAAACCGCCATGAATCTGAAACAAGCCAAACTGGCCACGACCACATACACATGCGGGGAATCCAGATCTGTGGGCTGCTGGATTCCACACTTATGCCCGACTACTGGGTGGGGGGTTAACGGTTGAATTACTCACGCGTGCTTTTAATCTGTACATGTGTGTGAACAGTCTTACATCTGTTCATTCATAGATGCTTGCCAGGATGATCACTAGCTGTCACATCAGATCTGGAGCCTGCTGCGAGGCTACCTCATATCGAACCTTCATGTTTGATAACGACTGTAAAATATTTCATCATCGGGGAGAAAATAATGCTCGTTCAGCACCAAAGAACGAAGCTGTAATCCAGAGCGACCGGGTCTTGGACTTGGCTTCTTCTCCCGTCTTTCTGTGTCAGCTCCCCTGAGTGACGTGCAGCCTGAGCGGACATGGCACCATCATCTGACTGGAACCAAATGAGCCGTAAGTAACGACCGAGCACACCAAGCCCATTGGCTAATTGTCCTGAATAATGAGCCTGGCTCTCCTTCCTGATTGGTGTTGGAGGTGGGAGGTTAGCTGTTGGCAGATTCATTCACAGCGCACCCAGAACAACTTCCCTAAAATGGATTTGTCAGATGACTGCTTGGGGTGAGAAAAGTCAAGCCTCCATTTCCCATCCGTCCGCTGCAACATGGAATCTCTGTAGCGCTCCTTTGTAGCAGGAATTGCCACGGTTCCACGTTGGGATTTCCATGACATTTCTGGGAAAAGTGATCCAAATAAAAATGGCTTGGTCCTCTCACCATTTCGTCTCAACACAAAATCGTCCCTTTCAGGACTTTGCCAAGACGTCAGCATATCGCCACTGTTTCTGCAGTGAGTGATGCCACTGATCATCGCCAAAATGCGTCCTTGGACATTATTATCATTATAAAACAATGTTTCCTGACAAAGTACGCCGTTATTTTAATGATAAATGAATGACCTGCACTTCTATATCACATTTCTGAGTCAGGACTCCAAAGCACTTCACCTTACAGTGAATCATTCATCCATTAACACACACATTCACTCACTGGTGGTGATGAACTGCATCGTAGCCACAGCTGCCTTAGGGCACACGGACAGAGGCAAGGCTGCCGTACATGAGCATCATCGGTCTGACTGCCTGGGCTCAAACCTGCGACCGAACAACCCGCTCGTGAGAGCAGTTGTGTGACGTAAAAAGTGGCATTTGATAAGTAAAAAAGGTTGATTACGGCACTTTGTAGGAGACCACAATCGCCATAAACTACGGCACTGTGAGGGGATCTCTGCAGCGTTTTTTGGCTTTGGGAGTTTAAAAGCCACTATTTTAAAGCTGAATTGGTACTACTTATTTATTTTACCTTCTATTCTACTTCACCACTACTCTTTCAAAGCGGATTGTTTGGCCGTGTCTGCCTAGTGAGTTGAAACAATCAGCATGAGTTAAGTCCCGACCCAACCCAGTGACTTTACCCGGCCTTTTCTGAGTACATAAATCAGTTCACTAGTGATGGGAACTCCGGCTCTTTTAAACCAGTTCCTACGGCTCAACTCACTAAAATGAACCGGCTCTTTCGGCTCTCAAACGGCTCCTCTCATTTATGTTTTTTTTTAATTAAATTATCGCCAGAAAATTATGTAAAGTGTGTGCAAAATTATTGACCAATCTAAACTTACATTAAACCAACGTTTTATCATTTAAAGGGAGACTGGGCAGTCTTGGCTTGTTTTTAGCACCTCTAGTGTCCGTTTAGTAGAACCAACAGCAAAACTTATCTCCTCGCCGTGTGAAACAAGTTAGCTAACCAGTCAAGCAATTACTTTGTATTGGCCAATTTATAACATACCATACCAACTTTATTTATAAAGCACATTTAAAAACGGCATGGTAGCCGACCAAAGTGCTGTACAGAATAAAAAGTAAAAACACAATATAAAACAATACACGGTCAACAATAAAATACACAACAAGGCAGATGATCACAGTCAATAAAAAGACATAGTAAAATAATAAGTCAGCGATTTAAAAATGCCTGGTCGTAAAAGTGAGCCTTAAGTAGCGACTTGAACCGGAGGAGGGATGGTGCCAGCCTCACTGAAAGAGGAAGAGCATTCCAGAGTGTCGGAGCAGCATAGACAAAAGTACACTGCCCCCGTGTTTTGTATTTCATTGTTGGAACGCAAAGCAGCAGGCAATCAGCAGATCTCAACGCCCGGTTTGGCACATAACGAGTCACAAGATCAGACAGGTAATCTGGAGCCAGACCATTCAGGGCCTTAAAAACAAAAGTCAGGATTTTAAACTTGACTCTGAAGTTTATGGGTAGCCAGGAGAGCAGCGCCAGTACAGGTGTGATATGGTCTCTTCTAGGGGTGTTTGTTAAAAACCTGGCTGCCGCGTTTTGTACGACCTGAAGCCTGTTAAGAGCGGAGCCAGGTAAACCATTTAAAATTATTGTTATTTCATTGTAAAAATTTCATTTTAGTTAAAAAGGGGCAGATAACATAAGTTTTCTTCCATCTGTTCCCTTTTCATTTTCTTGGTTTGAGAAACCTCATTTTATTTGTTAGTATTGTTTTTTTTTCTATTTTAATAATTAATGCAAAAGAAAAACCATCTCCCCAGCCGTCATTAGCGTTTACAGAAGGGATTCATCACAAAATCAAACATATCAGATGTGTTCATGATCTAAAACATGCAGCAAACCTGCTGGAAGCAGACTGCAGCACCAGGTATGTCAGCTAAACAGCGGCCCGCCATGCTGAAGTTGTAAGTGTGATATTCTGGCTACAGAGGGGGTGGGGTCTGAGTGACTTTTCATTTACCCAAAAGGGTCATTTTAGCCTAACCTTGCTCAAGAACATGATTTAAAAATATGAAAAAGTTGCATATTATCCCTTTAAATAACTTCTAACTATCCAACACGAAACAGAGTGCAACAAAACTCATTTTAAATAACTAAATTAAACTCTTAAGAAAAACATTTTTAGCTCAAACTGCTCAATTTTCTTTTTTAAGACAAACATTTTGCGGGTTTAAAGATGTTCATCTCATACCTGCTGACAGTTGTGACTGAAGGCTTCAGTCACAACTGTCAGTATTGGTAAAATGTGTCCAAACCTGGCTGCATTTCCTGCTTTAACTCATGTCCGCACCTTTCTGTTGCCAGTTTTTTTCTCCCTTTTCTCACCCTCTTCCTCCTCCTGCTCTGTGAGTTTACACTGGTACCTGTCTGTATGCCTCGCTCCTCACCTCCTCCTCCTGCTCGCTGCAGATGAGGAGCAGAGGACTCATCAAGGAGTTAACCAATCACGTGCGGCCTAGACATGGAGAGAGAGAGAGAGAGAGAGAGAGAGAGAGAGAGAGAGAGAGAGAGAGAGAGAGAGAGAGAGAGAGAGAGAGAGAGAGAGAGAGAGAGAGAGAGAGAGAGAGAGAGAGAGAGAGAGAGAGAGAGAGAGAGAGAGAGAGAGAGAGAGAGAGAGAGAGAGAGAGAGAGAGAGAGAGAGAGAGAGAGAGAGAGAGAGAGAGAGAGAGAGAGAGAGAGAGAGAGAGAGAGAGAGAGAGAGAGAGAGAGAGAGAGAGAGAGAGAGAGAGAGAGAGAGAGAGAGAGAGAGAGAGAGAGAGAGAGAGAGAGAGAGAGATCGACTCCGCTCCTCCTGGTTGGTCACTTCAAAGAGCGGCTTTGTTCGCTAGTGACACCTTACTACAGTTCACGTACTTTGTTGATCCCTGAAAGTGACCATATTAAAAGCCATATTTCAATCACACCTTGTCGAAGAAGTTAATTTATATAGAGCCCTTTTCACAGACGCAAATCACAAAGTGCTTCACAGACATGTGTAATCAACAACTGTACAAGCAAATTTTCACAGAGTACTACTGTTAAGCTGTTATACACGATCCTGCACTTTTACTGGACTTAGAACATCACTGCAACATGACTGGGCTGATGCAACGTATATGCTGGACCCAAAACCGTTGACGGTCTAGGGCGATGATGACCCATCATCATGGAGGCATTACTAGATTCAGACAACATGATTGGTTTAGTTTGGATGCTAAAATCTTCTACATTTCAGTGCAGCCATTTACACCATTTCACACACCGTCCTTCTGAACAGACTAAAAACTATTGGAATCACAAACACTCCTTTAAACTGGTTAACATCGTATCTCTCGGGTTGCAGTCAAGTTGTTCAACTAAAATCTTTTAGATCCATGTCCAGTCCTGTCACCTCAGGTGTTCCCCAAGGTTCTGTCCTGGTGCCTCTTCTATTTATCATCTATCTTCTTCCACTTGGCAAAATCTTCCATAAATTTAATATTGGTTTTCATTGCTATGCAGACGACACCCAGCTCTAGTTTTCTACAAATCCCACCACCTTCCCTCAATGAATGTCTTGATGAAATTAAAACATGGTTATCTAACAATTTTCTTAAGCTGAACAGTGACAAAACTGAGATTCTTCTCATTGGCTCCAAATTAGGGCTGCTCAATTAATCGAATTTTAATCCCAATTACGATCTGAGTTTTGAACGATTATAAAAACAAAACAAGCCGATTACTTGCTCCTCCCACTTGCGCTGCCCTGAGTTGCGAATGAAGCGCTCCTCCCACAGTGTTGCCAACTTAGCGACTTTGTTGCTATTTCTAACAGCTTTTAAGACCCCCTTCTTGACTTTTTAAATCTTAAAAGTACCTAGCAAACACATCAGAAACATCTCTGGTAACCCTTAGCTACTTTCTGGTTAACTGTCGTCGACATTTCCTGCAGATTAGCTAAACACTCCGCCTGCGCTCCGGACCCGTTCTTCAGGACATTAGGAAAGGAAATGATGTAGTGATGTGTCAGTCGCTAAAGAAACGGCTCTCAGAGCCGGCTCCCTGTTGGCTTAACCAGAGTGAGTGACACACACACCATACCTGCAAGCTCCTGAGCCGCTAAAAGCCGCTAAATGTGCGCGTGCGGCGCGCTAAACACACGTGCAGCTTGCCCCTGATTGCTGTGAGACCGGGTTGGGGGGTGGGGGGTGAGGGTGGGGGGGGGGGGGTGCAGCTGTGGTTGGGACAGTTATTACATTAACTGATAAATAGTTTATAAATAAGGTAGAAATAGATAGAAATAAGTTCACCACACTGATAAATAATAACTAATCTCTATGTGGACACGGTGCTAGTGCACTCTCCTACAGCACATTGACACGACTAAATACATACTATGTAAAATTTTGTGAACATCGATTTATTTGCATTTATTTGTTATAAATGCCACTGCATAATTCTTGCTGTCAATATTTGCAAGATATTGGTATTTGGGTCTGTACTGGTTAGACTTAAATGAGTTAAACCAAGGTCTATAGCCCTACTATGGTATGAGCTATACGTATACTGGTCTTTTTATACTGGGAATCAGGAGTTATTTTAGTGATCATCTTGTTTCTTATTTATTTTTGTCCTGATTGTGCCCTGAGCAATTTTATGACGGAATAAAAACAAATAAAATCAACATTAATTGAAAAATCGTCTTAAATAATCGAGATCTCAATTTCAGTCACTATAATTGTGATTATTATTTTTGCCATAATCGAGCAGCTCTACTCCAAATCAACTTTAGCTATATCAGACTGCTAATTTATTTTTACCATTGATAACTCCTCCGTCAGTCCCTTGCCTAAGGTTAGGTCTGGGTGTCATCCTTGATGGTACGTTATCATTTCAGTCCCATATTAGTAAAATTACTCAGGCTGCCATTTCCATCTACGTAACATTAATCGCCTCCGACCGTTCCTCACATCTCACAGAGCTGCTATTCTTGTTCACACCCTGGTCACTTCTGTTACTGACTACTGTAATTCACTACTTTTGGGTCTCCCTCAAAAATGTATACAAAAGCTTCAGTTGGTCCAAAACTCGGCTGCCCGTATCGTCTCCAAAACTCCGTCCAGTAATCACATCACCTGTCCTGAAGGAGCTGCGCTGGCTTCCTGTAACATTTCTGATCACTTTTGAAAACCCTCTTCTTGCATTCAAAGCCATCAATAACCTCGCCCCTCCATATCTCAGTGAGCTGTTGCAAATCAACATCCCCATCTGTAGTCTCGGATCTTCCTCCATATCTCAGTGCACGCTTCCTCTCTGGCCACCAGAGCTTTCAGTCGCTCTGCCCCTCACCTCTGGAACCCTCTTCCACCTGAGATTCACAACATTGACTCCATTTCACTTTTCAAATCACATCTCAAAACGTATTTGTTCAAAACAGATTTTTGTTTCTGAATCTCATCCGTTAATTCTGACTATTCTCGTCATGTGTCTATGCATGCATGTCTGATCTCAGAATTGTGTGTACTGAAACTCTAATTTCCCTCTGGGATTAATAAATTATTTTTGAATTTGAGTTATCTGTTATATTGCTTTAAATTTTTTTATTGGTTTAATTTAGGTGATCTCACTTTGTTTTATCATGCTGCGTTCTTTCCTATCTTACTGAAAGGTGACCTAGAGTGCCATAAAAGATGCCTATAAATAAAACAAATTATTATTATTATTATTAAAATTAAAATGGTCTTCAGTTTACTCTAAAGGAGAACATATTATGTCTGCCGGTGAAGGTTCTCAGTCATCCAGGTGATGGTAGTCCATAATCATTTAAACCCTTTTGAACATATTATGGTAAATGGTAAATGGCCTGTATTTGATATAGCGCCTTCTAGAGTCCTGGAACCCCCCCAAGGCGCTTTACAACACAATCAGTCATTCATCCATTCACACACACATTCACACGCTGGTGGGGATGAGCTACAATGTAGCCACAGCTGCCCTGGGGCGCACTGACAGAGGCGAGGCTGCCGAGCACAGGCGCCACCGGTCCCTCCGACCACCACCAGCAGGCAACGTGGGTTAAGTGTCTTGCCCAAGGACACAACGACAGCAACAGACTGAGCGGGCTCGAACCTGCAACCTTCCGATTACGGGGTGAGCACTTAACTCCTGTGCCACCGTCGCCCCATGTCTTAATGTGGGTGAAAGGGTCAGGCCAAAATATCAGACATTATGGCAGAAAACGACCTTTTGTTCTTTAACATCTCACAGTTGTGTTGATGGCTTGTTTTACAGCCTTCAGGTCAGTAAAAGCTGTTAGTGACTAGTGAAAAGATTAAGTCCCCCGTATGGGTTCATTACATTTTATTTGTAGTCACTAATAAGAAGCATTGGTTATTACTGAGCCTATCATCAGTCAGGGAACAACAAATCAACCAAACCAATGATTATGTTCAATTACAGCGTTGTTGTAATGTTCGGTTCCAATGGGGCTTTTTTCTTGCATCACTTTGAAGTAATAATTAGGGGTTGCTAATAAATGGCATGGATAGCTTGAGTAAAAGGTCATGGTTGGAAAAGCTAATTTTGGTCCTGGTCCCCATCCACCGCCCTGACCTCCAAAGCTCCTGGTAATAAAAGTTTTATGCAGTAGTGAATTAAGGCCCTGTCCACACGTAGCCGGGGATCTGCCAAAACGTAGATATTTTTCTACGTTTTGGCCTGTCATCCACACAAAAATGGAGTTTTTTCACACGAAAACGGATCTTTTTAAAAACTCCGGCCAAAGTGAAGATCTGCGATTTCTCCGTTTCGGGTGTCTGCGTGTGGACAGACAAAACCGGAGTTTTAAGGTCCGCAACGTCACTTTCCACGACAAAAAAATGCTGACATCACGTGTGCAACCTGTGTTTACACTAGCCGACAGCATGGATGCCCTCAGAGCTGCACTCGCTTTATCAATTGTCCAAGCGCTTTTTGCTTGTTTGTTTTTGCAAGCGGAATTACTGCTCCTTGCGGAAGACCACAGACGAAGGACAAGGTTAAGAACGGGGGAAGTACTGCCGCCTACAGGTCTGGCATGTCCTTAACAACGTATTTATCCGGGTACGTGTGGGCAGAGTTTTCTTTTAAAACAAGGTGGTGTGGGTGCAAGTTTCTGGAGGGACGGATATTCGTTTTTAAAAAAAAAACGGCTACGTGTGGACTAGGCCTAAATCATAGGATTCGGGTTTGGGAGGCTTCAGGTGAACATAAATTTTCATCCTGCTGCTGCAACATGTTATAAAGAAAAGAAAGAAAAATCACACAATCAAGTATTTAACTCAATCAATCAAGAAAAGAGGATTTTTATCTCTAGATTACGCTTATGCTCGGATAATTCCATTGCCACAGATGTAATAACTCCCAGCTACCTAAAATCAAGTCATGTCATGTGACAAATGTAAAAGAGAGAAATCTTCGCTGGTACTTCGCACAGCCCACTCACCCTCTGCTCATCAAGCCCATTACTCACAGACACACAAACACACCTCACCATTCTGGCACGGTGCAGCACAGCAGGTTGCCTCCCCCATAAACATAATCAGAGCTGCAGCAGCATCACTCCATCAGCATCTGGGCTGAATCTGTGATCCCCCCCTTCCACCAACTCAGCCAGTGGAGCGTGACTACACCAGGTGGGAAACAGCCACATAGCGCCAGAGATGTTTAAAAAGGTGCTCTCATTCATTGATGGATGTAGATGTAGGGTTCTTATCTCAGAATATCACATTTTTTGGAGTGCGACAGATATTTCCCTCCCTGTGACATGAATTAGCATAAGTTTATCTGTAGCACTTAAATTAAAGAAACCAGCCAACATCACCTTAGCATCACGCTAGCTTACGTTGTGATTGCTGACCCTGAGCCAACCCCACATACACACGTGTGTTAAACTGGGTGGAATTTATTAACCGTGTAGATTTAAAGGAGCCAAAAACTCTGTATTTATTTGCTGTGGTCTCTATGAATGTCAGAGGAAAAATAGCACTGGCACTCCTTTTTGAGGAAGTAGAAGTTAGTTGGAAAGTTGTGGGCAACAATCATTAGGATTTGGAGTCTTACTAATTAATATTCATGAAATGCAATCATCTCGACTGATTGGCTAACAGCAACACAACTCTTCCACTACTTTCATTCACTTTCTTAAATTTAAAAAATCCAACCTTTGAATGTTTATCTCCACAAATAACACAAACCTGAAGGAGTTCTGTGTTGTGAAGATGCTAATGCTAACAGTTAGCTTCTACTAGACATGACATGCTCTGCTCTCTCCTGGATGCTAAATCAATAACTAATTATTGCGAGCCAAAATGAGTGCTTCCTTTTTCTGACCAAGCATTTCCCCGTCTATTTTCTTTCAGCGGCTAACACCGTAAATAGGGTAGACGGTTATTTTCATGTTCTGCATGAGTGTGCAACTCCGATCGTGTTTCCAAAAGAATAAGTTACTCTGTGAACCAAAGCTTTAAAGCCACTTAAAATTTGATTAAATGGTTGATCACTTTATTTTTTCTGACCTGAATATTGAAATACTCGGAATATTAATTATCTCAGAAGAAGAAGAAACAATCTTTTATATAACGGCTATCAAGATAAAAACCAAGAGGAGCTCAACCAGTTTTCTGTTGATGATATGTGAGAAATGTTTACTGCCATTGTTGTGTCTCGAAATACCATCAATGTATGACTATTCAACAATGTATGTTTTATTTACACTCAACAAAAATATGAATGCAACACCTTTGCTTTTGCGCCGATTTTTCATGAGATGGACTTAAAGATCTAAAATTCATTTCAGATACACAATATTACCATTTCTCTCAAACGTTGTTCACAAATCAGTCTAAATGTGTGATAGTGAAGCTAAATTCCTTGTACGGTAAATGTAATTTTACTTGGCCAATAAATATGAAATCTGATCTGAATCAGAAATTAAGACTTCGACTACGTCGGTTTATCACATATCCATAAAAAGATGATGTTGAACATCCCTGGCTTTGTGCTTTACGGTTCTATCCATGCTTACCAACACCTTCAGATGAAAACCCAAAAACTCATTCCTGCGTTTGAAGCTGATGCATGTAAATCTTTAGGAGTTTTTTTCAATTAGAAGGACTAGAAATACCCAAAATAGGGCGCAAAAGTTGGGCTCAGCTCAAAATGGCCTACTTCCTGTTTGCTTTTGGACATGTACGTATGACGGCCTATTCTAGGTCTGAGGCTGCTATAGGTAAGCCTAAGCATGGTGACATGTGTAGTAGGGCTGGGGGTAAACGATTATTTTTAAAACGATTATTCTGACGATTATTTTATCGAATAGTCGACTATTCTAATGACTATTTAGAAAATTAATCTAATGATTATTTTTCTATTGCACAATTAACAAAAACCAGAAAATCTCAAATAAATTCCTCAAAAAAAAAGATAAATTCTTACTGTAAGAGAATAAACACTACAGGCCTTCCATTTTGTATAACACTGCTTTTATTGTGTTGCGGTTGGTTATGTTCTGGTGACGTGTAGAACTTGGGAGTGCAGGCTGCTGCCTGAGAGGTGGTAGAAGATGGAGTGTCTCCATGCTGCTTTGTTTTGGTCACTTATGTGCGTGAGGCGAGTGGTCTTACGGGTTAAACCAAACTCAGGTGATATTTTACACTAAACCGAAAACCCACAACACTCTAAATGTAATAAAAGGGAGATCTACACCACAAAAAAGATGAACTCTAAACCAAAACGTAACAGCTTATCCCAACGCAAGAAGCTGTTAGCGAAGATGCTAACAGTAGCTTTACCAACATTAAGTTCAAGTTACCAAGTTTAAATAAACCAAAAACACCCAGCAGCAAACAGACCAGCACGGAGGAGAGACTGCTACCACCAAAACAGCTCTCGTAATGTCTGAAAGAAGCTCCTTTATGAAGGGAGAAGCGCTCCCGGTGATTTTCTACATCTGCGATAGACACGAAGCAGCGCATCTGACCCCGGAAGTGTTTGTCCGTTGCCGGGAGACGAAGGGGCAAAACAGGAAAATAATCTAGTAGTGGACGGACATTGTTCCGGGTCTTCGGTATTTGGCGGAGATGTTAGTGAAGGCGGAGAAGAGGGCGAACTAGAGGAAAAACAGGCAGATTCCTCCTCTATTTACAAACTCCTGGGGATGCAACAAGTGGGCGCGGTGCGTCGACTTCCGGATCTGACATCGACAAATTTTTAGAATCGAGCCGTCGACTTCGTCGAGGCTTCGCTACAGCCCTAATGTGTAGTTGATCAGAATAATTAGTCTGCATTAACTTTTGTCCAACCCACGATATCAGAAAGCACATATGTTTAAACCCCTGCTGCTCCACTAGGCATTGATCATGAAAAATAAAGATTGCAGACTTTGTGGTCATTGTGATGGATGACTCATCTTATGCGAGATTCCAGTTAATAATCTGAAAATGGAAACTGACGGGCTGGAACAAAAGGAAATGTGCATCCCGAAAACATAAAGAATAGTGTTTGTAAATCATTTGTGACTGAGATGTATTACAACCATGTAAGGTTTACAGCCAACTGATTATTGAATAGATGGTTGTTTATACTCCCAGGTAGAAGACTTCCATTTGACTTAAAACCTTCTGACTCACTGAGTTGATAAATGCAAGTCTTCCACCACCCTTTAGTTTCACCATGCTCTCCACTGAGTCCCAAGGGAAATAAGTGCCTCTTTAGCTGCTAAACGCTCCTCTATGATTACTAGCTGCAAATTTGACTACATGGTGATTGATGCTGAGCAAGTAGATCTTTTTAAACTAAGAGCAGCTGCATCTGCAGACTGTTGGAGGGGAAAACATTTTCCCCAAAATACCAAACAAAATCTGTAACACATCAAATATATTCATTAATCAAGCTGTGAATCTGCAAACAGCACATTAACATCTGATACATTCGTAATGAAGTAAGACCACAATTATACAGCACTGTGCAAAAGTTTTAGGCAGCTGTGAGAAAAGCTGCAAGGGCAAATTAGGAAATAATGCCCAAGTGCAGTTCCATTGTCCAAGCCTTTTGTGAGGTCCGAAGTCAGCCTAGGACAAAAGTGGCAGCATATATGTAATGAGTCCACCACAGGGCCGGAACTTCGAGAGGGTTGGGGGGGCAGCACGCCCCCGGCTTGGGAGGGGCCCATGAGGGCCCACCCCTGCAATGAGGCAGATGAGAGGCACTGGCGCTTCTAACACAAACGAGGGATGCTGGAGAAGATGAGCACGTCCATAACTTGTGTTCAGAGGAGAATGAGCTCCATTCTTACTAATTACTCTTTATTTAGGGTTTGTATAGGTTGCTCCAGTCAGGACTGAGTCATGGTTGTTAAAAACTTTACCAGACCGAATGACATTCATGATGTAGTAGGTATGAAATGCTGTGCTGCACGATGGGCTTTATTTTCACTCTCGCATGTAGCTTTAGGACCTACTAATTTACAAGTGGATCTCCAAAATCATCTCCAAGTGTATTATGGGTAAAACTCGTCACCAGCCGTCCACTCTTTTTGTCACAAAGCTATTGTTCTGCCACAAGGGTGGAGTAAAACCTACCTAAAAAAGCTGCTGTACCAGGTAATGTGTAGAAGAGGCGCTATGAAGTAATGTTAAAAACAACCACTATCTGTTTTTACTATAAATGAACTCGGTTTAAAAGAAATGATTCCGTTAAATCCCGTTTAATTTTATAGTCTGGTCGTCATTTCTGTTGAAAATAAAGAGAAAATAAAATAGAGAAAATGAAATGTATGGCATTGATGACAGCAGAGAGGTAATGTGGTCACGGTCTTCCATAAGCCAATCGCAGCATAGCTAAAGGGGTGGGACACCATCTGAAACTGTAAGATTGATCAGAAAAGAACATTTTAAGTCTTAAATGTAGATGTGGCTGACCACTAGAGAGGAGCTTGGGAACTGATGCTCTGACTCCAATGCTAGGAATCACAAAATCCCTGAGAGCCAAGTGTTCTGCTGGGAATGTGCGGAAAAAAACTTTACTTATCAAAACCAACTTTGAAGAAAACTTCATATTTTAGTCTGGTCTGTGGATTTCCGCCATTCTAAAACCGCTCCAGCCCCAAACCCCTTTATAGATTCGTATTGTTTAAAACTAGGGCCCGACCGATATATCGGCCGGCCGATATTGGGGCCATTAACAATATCTGCTATCGGCCAAAAAGACGGCCGATATGGCCAATGATGCGCTACCTATCCAGTTGATAGCGCCAGCTTTATGAACTCGTGTGGCTCCACTCCTTTGAACTTTGAACACAAATTATTGTTTTGGAACTTTTTTTAATTTATTCTTATTTATGTTTCTTATGTGCAGTTATTTCCTGTCCAGGGTGAATAAGTTCACCAAGTTAACTTCCACAGAGTGTTACTTTGTTACAAAGCACAAGTATTACGTTTTATTTATTGCTGCATTATTATTGTTTTATTATTCTTACAGGGATCTTCTGTCCCTAAACTTGTGTGTGTTGTTAGATTCCCCAGAGTTAGCCAAGTCAGAAAAAACATGTTGTAACCAGTTGTTTTAGCATAAAGCAGTGGAAGGGAAGGCTTGCATTCACCTACATATAAAAACACTACAATGTATGTGAATTCACTTACATTGTTTTATGCAAAACTAAGAAAACCAACTGCTGCCAGATCATATTGGGCTGGTTATAAAATGCTTTTTCTGACTTGTCTAACTTGGGGAATCTTAACAAGACACAACTTTACTGAGTGGTGGAATATTCCTTTAAGTTAAAATGTATTTGTGGAAACCACAGTTTACAAGAAAAACTTGAATGTTAGATTTATGCTGTGACGGAGTTTGTGTGTTCTGTTGTTTTTGAGATCTGCTAAATCTTATTTGCATTATTTGGAAACCCTCGTGAGTTATTGAGACAGTTCTTTGGTGTGTAATAGAGAAATAAGTTTGCATCAAAAAGGCAGAGAATGAAGGAGTTAAGCTTAAGAAAATTTTTATTTCTTTTTTTTTTTTTTGTGAGGGAGATTTATTGGCCATTAAATCTGCTATTGGCCTTTGTTAAAGGTTTTATATCGGTATCGGCCCCCAAAAAAGCATATCGGTCGGGCCCTATTTAAAACCATAAATGGTAATAAATCTGCATCTTATTTCAGCATGGACAATAAACTGAACTGGAATAGACTCTACCACAAACTTTAACTGCTAATTCTGTAAAAAACAGTCATGTGAACTTAGCTGTTTGTGAAAATACTATTTTAAACTTTTTCACCGTTTCCATGACAGTTTTGGGATTAGGAATAAATGTGGTATGTGTTTAGTCACAAGCTAACCGCTAATCGAACAAAATGTTTGGATATTTTCCTCTCAAAAACAAATTCAGTTTCTCATAGTTGTGTCGAGGAGAGCATTAAGAACAATAAATACGTCCCACATTTCATATTTTATGTTATGTGTTATTTTTTTATGCACTGTCCAAGTTTCTGAACCAGCGTGAAGCCTCAAACGATTAGCAAGTTTTTTGCCAATTGCTAATTGATTATTTTCAGTGATGAAGGGACAATAGGGATTCTGCCCTCAGGCGGAGGACCCATAATGCTTTGCATCTGTGGTGTCTCTGGGACTTCCCCGATTCGTGTGTCCGGGTCACTTCCATGCCCGGCGCTCCATGCCTGGGTAATTAGCCGGCCAGCCCTCGTTGGCATGCCTTATGGTCAATGGATTTATGATAGCGATGGCTGGCCTGGCCTTAGAGGACGGTGTGTTTATGCGTGGATTTGTGCCAGCGAGACAAACGGGGACATGGCTGTCCTACTAATGTGGGGACACGAGCAGACATCGAAGGCCGGACGAGCTCGGAGAAGGAGACACAGTGAGACAGCCCATACGATAGATTGCGCTCGATGCAAAGCAAAGAAATGATCAAAAACCTATCTATGGGTACCTCTGGGAAAATGTGAAGGCATTTTGTGAATTATCTAAAGAAGAAATGTTCTGCACCCTGTTCTACATGTCGTGTGAAAACATGAAGCAGAGAAAACACAAATAAAAGAAATAAAATCCTAACAGATATGTGAAAATCAGCAGGCTGGAGCTGTGTCGTCGATATGGAGATAGACCAACACTTTGATAATAAAGTATTTAGAATATAAGTGCGTGTGTGTGTGTGTGTGTGTGTGTGTGTGTGTGTGTGTGTGTGTGCGTGCGTGCGTGTGTGTGTGTGGTTCAAACACTGACACTGTCAAAGACAAGTGCTCGTCAGTATCAGCCTTTCCCATTGACTTCTGCTGCAAGGACGAGAGACATTTTGTCTTCATGATTCACGGATTTATTCACCTCACTAATTCAATTTGAGACACTGTCTTTCAAAAGTCAAGCTTTTCTCTGAACATAAAACTACAGCTTTTTAATGGCTGTGAGTCAGACTGCTCTTCCTCTGTAGTGACTCATTTCTGTTTTTGTTCAACGTGACTCAAGTCAGTTGGGTTGGAAAACTGTGTCCATCAGCTGCTGTCGAATCCACTATAGTGTTGAATTGATCGTCTCTTGTTTTATAAAAACAAGCTGTTCCGTTACTGGTGAAGGTTTTATGTCGATGCAAGTGCTGGTATTTATTCCTTTATTCCCAATTTTTCACAAGTGGACACTTTCCAACAATGTTAATGTGTCCTTCACATTAAGAGCCTTGAACGTCTGCGACTGTAGACGCATAGACCACTTTACTCTGATCTGTGGCTTTGGAAATATGGTCCTAAACGAAATGAAATGAAAAGTTCTGTTCAATAGAAAAGTGCTTCAGAAAACTTCAAGTGCCTCCAGAGACGCCTGACCACGCTGACCCCGTCAAGAGCAGCAGAAAAATGTTCATCTGGCTTGGAGAAGATAAAATAATTCCATTTGAGCAATATGGTTTATTTTTGCTGTTGCTGTTACAGATATTTTTGATCAGATAAAGGATAACTTGTCGAATGGATTTGTGGCATTTTCCCTCCTTTTGTTTCCAGTGATTTGGCCTTTGGATGGGAGCGTTTGATTAAACTGGAGTTTGTCAGATTTTGGATCGGCCATGCTGGAGCTGCCTTCTTGTGAACTTGTTAACCTGTGTCCTGACCTTACTCCTTTTCCAGCTAAAAGCCGAATTTGTCCTCAAGCAGGAACACAAAACCTCTGTGATCTTTTGTGCTGCAGAATTCTTGTTTTTATTGCAATCGTGTTTTGGTTTGATGATTTAGAGATTTTTGCTCCCATAGTCAGCCTAGAAAATGATCACCTAGTTTGAAATCCATTTGAAAACATACGCAGACAGCAAATGCAATGGCATCAGCTAAATCTTTTTCCGATTAGGAAACACATGAAAGACCAAAGATATCAAGTACTGCTTTAATTACAATTCAGTAATTATACAGTAAGAGTTCCTGATGCGGGGTTAAGGAACTCCTCTGGAACGTTGAGTCATTTGGGATTTGTCCTTGTCTGCAGCTCCTGACTGTGATGTGCAAAACCAAAATTATACATCTTAGAAGATTTAAATGAAAAAAAAAAAAAGAAAATTGTGCAATTCTATTTGTAGGTATGTTAAAGCTAGGGTGCATAGGATTTATTTAAAATTAACTGAAAAGGATTAAATTTGATTCACGGACTCTGTTCTATGATATAAAGTGAGAAAAGATTTGTAATTTATTTTCCCCCAAATTGTAACAAATGGCCTGTATTTGATGCAGCGCCTTCCAGATCCCCCAAGGGGCTTTACAACAGCTACGATGTAGCCACAGCTGCCCTGGGGCTCACAGACAGAGGTGAGGCACCAGCGGCCCCTCCGACCACCACCAGCAGGCAAGGCGGGTTTAGTGTCTTGCCCAAGGACACAACGGCAGCGTCAGACTGAACAGGGCTAGAACCTGCAACCTTCTGATTAGGGGGAGAGCACTTAACTCCTGTGCCACTGTTGCACAATCTTACTTACCACATGGTTTTCTCGGTTAATGTTCTTTCTGTCGTCCTGGAAGAAAGATTTGAAGCTTGCAAAACTTGGAGCCATTTTCTTTCCAGCTTCTCCATCCCCAGTGAGTCATGGTGGATGGCTGCTTATACTGAGCCAGGATCCTCTGGAGGTTTCTTCCTGTTGAAAGGGAGTTTTCCTCTCCACTGTCGCTGTGTGCTTGTTTAGTATGAGAATTGCTGTAAAGACTCTGACACTAGTCAGTGACTTGATGCAACCTGCTGGGTTCCTTATATAGGAAACTTGTTACTGATGGACTGTGTCATACTCCATGTGTGCAAACTGTCAACAGAATCTAAAAGGGCTCAAAACCGATAGAGTTGGCAAAGTTTCTTTTGAACAGGTAAATACTGCGTAATTTGTTGTATTAGAGAATTGTAACAGAAATTTTACTTGAATAATAAAAATGATGATGCTACATTTATTATCTTTTATGTGCTAGCTTGAATGCCAACTCCATCTGCATTGAATTGCTGTCTCTCTGTAAACAGTAAGCTAACTGTGGAAGAGGAGTGTAGCATTCCTCCCCAGGGCGGCTGTGGCTACAAGTAGCTTACCATCACTAGCAGTGTGTGAATGTGAGAGTGTGTGAAAGCGTCTTTGGGTGTCTTGAAAAGCGCTATATAAGTTCAGTGCATTATTATTATTATTATTATTATTAATTTTATTCAGCCATACACAAACGGGACCCTAACCCTAAATAGCGTTTATAGCCCCGTTGACTTGCATTCATTTTTTCGTTCTTCCGGGGACCCGTGATGCGGAAGTGACTTAGGCTCCCTATTGTTTTAGCTCTTCGTTGAGTCCACTTTCCCTGTATGTGTGTGGTTTCAGGTAGGGGTGGGCAATATAAACCATATAAGGTAGAAACGATATAAAACTGGGTAATGATTGAGTTTTTGGCTATATCGCAATACCGCGATATCGCGATAACAGTCGTCACTAAGATGTGCACCCTGCTGACATTGGGGCAACAGAATGGCAGTGACTGCAAGCATGGTGTGGGCGGAGGAGGAGGCCTATATGCCTCATGTGGCATATATTTGCCACATGAGGATATTTAAAAGCATGTCATTTTGACATATAAACAGAGGAAAAAATATATCGCAATATATATATCATTACCGTACATGCTTCAGATTATATCGCAATATAGATTTGAGGCCATATCGCCCAGCTCTAGTTTCAGGCGTGGCTTTCAGCTCATTCCAGAAGGGGCGGAGCTATAACAGTTCAGATTTCAAAGTCTCCTCCTCTCCTTGATGATGTCATATTACCACATCTTTGATATATTTCAGATTGTTTTCTATAACATCCTCCTAAAACTTTGATCTCTGTTCAGGCACACCTTTTAAGATTCACCTGCGAACCAGACAAGAAAACTTCACAAGCAAAAGACCGTTTCAACACAGAATACTTTGGACCACCCAAGTCGATTGCAGAGATACATTAACAGGTCCACCATATTGTGAGGGAAGAAACTGATTAGTAAAAGTTTTCAGATAAAAGCAGCTGCTACTTTTGCCACCTTAAGAACAGGTAATCAGCAAAATGACCTTTAGAAAAAGCAGAATTTTTCCTCCTGGCATCAAAACCTGATACGATTTCAGCGGCAACAAAGACCCAGATGGGCTTCTGGTCCACAATCATGATAAAAACATGAAGGTAAAGCAGCATGCCCTGACTGAAAAGAATGAATAACTTGAATAAGATGGCTTAACATTTAGCCCTCAGGGTCTCTAGCAGGTAATCCTCGCTACGCGTTCTGACAGATTTCTTCAAAGCTTATCAAGGCAAAGAAGCAGAAAATAAGATGTCATTTTGGCAGGAATCATAACCTCTTGAGAGTGATTCTGTTCTTCCCTGATGTAACAGACAATTATTTAGTTGAAATGAATTCAAATGAACTGTTGAAAAAGCATTTTGAGCAGTGTGAGGGGAAAACGCTTCGCCGCTGAATTACTTCATGTGATCTCAGCCACCTAACTTTGTCATCTGGTTGATGAGGCTGTGGCCGGTGTTAGCCTGGAAAACTCTGGCTGGTCGCCAGCATGTCCTGTTGACGTGGCCAACTTTATCCCCTTTGTCAGCGAGCTGTGACTAATATGAACACACATCTGGCTTTCACAATCTGCTGCATTTAAATGGATGTTGGCGCAGTAAAGGATTCATTTGCTCTTTTCTTTTAAGGCTGGTAACTTGTCCAGTGGTAATATGTATGTATATATATATTAGAGCTGAAACAACTAATCGATTTAATCGATTATAATCGATTATTAAAATAGTTAACAACTTTTTTAACCATCGATTAGTTGTTTAATAATCATATTTTACCGCATAAAGTCTATTTTTTACCACAATCTGACATCGGTTACAATCTGTTAAATTTGCCGCCAGTGTGTGGCAGTAATGAGCCACTGATCTACCAGTGGAGCCGTAGAAGAAGAAACGAGCCAATAAGTGCCCTCAGTTTTCACGACGTAACACGTTACTGACGCGCATCTTGCTGTGAGAGATGGCAGAACAAGAAGAAATACGGAAGAAAAATAGAGGCGACAAAACTGAAGAGAAACCCCGGACAAAAACCTCATGAGTATGGGAGCACTTCACTCTAGATGCCATGAAAAGACGGGTGACCTGCAAAATATGTAAAAACCATCTAGCATGGCACGGAAGCACGACGTCCCTAAGTGAACATTTGAGACGAAAACATGTGGGGGCTGATGCAGCAGAGGAAAGTCCGGTAAATCCGGTAAGTAACAGAAAATAAACAAGCTAACGCAGATCAAATTTGGGAGCTGAGTTCGTTATAGTGGATGTTAAACATGTTTTTTTGCTGCGTAAGTCTACGGTGTTCTACTTCTGATTGACTAGATGCAATCGTGAATCTCCTCTGTGTTGTGAATCATGCGCTTGCCAAATTTAGCACGTCTGTTTATAAGAATGTTCTCGTTAAGAGAAAAACGGCACAAACCCATAACTATGTTCCTCATTCAAAAAAGGACAACTCCGCGGAGAAAAATATACAGACGAGCTGTGTCCAGGTGAATATAACGCGGCATAGTTGTACGCTTTCAATTTTTAAATACAGGAGAAATTCAGGAAGTCATTTTTTTTACTATTAAAAGGCTGTTTTACTGTCTAACGTTGTAAAACGCCTCACAACACATTTTTGTCAAAATAAATGATCACTGTATATTGTTAATTAATTCAAATAATGTAATATTGATTTAGTGTTGTAGTGTGTGTGCTGCTTTATTTTATATGTGTAATTATTTCAGTCTATTCGTGTTTCTTATGCAGAAAAAAACAAGCAACGATGGACAACTACATGGGGAACAAGACACTCACCCCCCAGCAATGCATACCACTTACAAACTCTATTCCAGATTCTACATTATTTTTTATGGAATTTGCCTCTTATATTTTGATGCCAAAAAATTATTCTGGACTGATATTTTGCATTGTTTAGCTCATTTTACACCGCTGACTGTGTTCATGTGCAATAAAATAGATTGCAGTCAACTGCACAATTCTCTTATGTTTTTCTTTTTCTTAACTGAAATGTATTCATCATTAGGGCTGTCGCAATAATTGCAAGAACAATATATCACGATATTAAGAAACCCACCGCGCTGCATGACGTGCCACCGCAATTACCGCACTTGATTAAATCTCGCGACAGCGCATGCTGAGAGGTAAAGTCCGTGCTGATCGAGGAGATAGTAGGGCACTTTTTTTAAATTTCTGTTTGATGTTACAGCCAAATTTGCATTTCAAAGTTAAACCTCCTGAATGTTGTTTTTAAGTTCAGTCAGAGAATGCCGTTACTGCCCTTTGATCTGCATTCAATAAAGTGTTAAAAATGGCCATGTATTTTTTTCTAACATTTTTTAAATGTGTAAGCACAATGTTTCAAAGGAAATATTGCCATGAGTTTAGTAATTAACAAATAAATTTGCTAAGTACATAAATAAAAACGGGGTGCAATAATATCGCATACCGCAATATTGAGCTGCCCTGACTCACCGCAGGGGGAATTCCTCAATCGCGACAGCCCTATTCATCACTTGTATAGGTTAAATAGCTAAACAATAACAAACCGATTAATCGATTAATCAAAAAAATAATCGACAGATTAATTGATTATGAAAATAATCGTTAGTTGCAGCCCTAATATATATATATATATATGTTTATGTGTGTATGTATTAGAGTCCGACCGATATATCGGCCGATATAGGGGTCATTAACACTATCGGCTATCGGCCAAAAAGACGGCCGATATGGCCGATATTGCGCTACCTATCCAGCAGATGGCGCCAGCTTTATGAACTCATGTCGTGTGGCTCCACTCCTCGGGGGGGGGGGTGGAGCCACCGTCACAGCACACATGCAGTGGAGCAGAGCAGCAGAAGCAATTCAGTTTAACAGAGATGACGGTGGTGAGGAAGTAGGAGGTAAGTCTTCAGTTTTAAGCATATTTGTTGTGTCAGTGGTAAGTTGAACGGTAAAATAAGCAATGACAAAAGTATGTTTCCCCTCAACATGCTTCCTAAGTTTATTGTGTGCCTCGTGGCCTCGTATTGAAAACTTTACCTGAAAAAATTAAATTAAATAAAACTGCCGCAGCATTACGCTCTATGCAGAACTCACGCTGCTTCCCCTTTAGTCATGCAGGGCAGTAAGTAACATTGGCCTTTTTCTGGTAGACATTCTGGAATATTCTCAGACAATTTCCTCCGCTCTTCTTCAGCAGTCTTTTCAAACTCACGCGGTTCACCCATGGCTCGCGAAAAAAATAGTGCAGACGCCGAAACGACTGCTGCACGGCGCAGGCTGGAGCGCCGGCGTGCAGCGCTTCGGTGGCC